>NC_044574.1:58637418-58922418 GCF_901933205.1 Camarhynchus parvulus | reverse complement strand
TTGCAAGGGTGATTCCCTGAGCCAGCTGCCTCTGTGCCCATAGGAACATTAATGGCAGGAGCAAGAAGGCAGCAGGACCACAGAGTTCAGCCACTCTCGTGGCTGCCGCCTGCTGTGCAGCCATAGCCATAAACTCCACCCGTAGTCAAATGGTAACTTTTTACTGAGATCCTTTAAATCGGTTGGAAACCTAAATGGAGTGTGTTGTGACAAGAATCACAAAAGTGGAGAGTTCAGCCCTTTCAAAGATAAATAATCTTGTTATCAAGAACAGTGTCCTTTGGGGAGAAAATGTCTGGTGTTAAAATTGAGTAAGATATATATATAGAGTATTATTGTCAACTGCCACTGATTTCTACTGCTGTTTTAATGTAATATTTTCATGGGTTTTGTAAAAAATGCACACATGTATTTGTTGTTTTGGGAATGATCCTAATTACTCTTTTGGCAGTTTGACATCCTTCTGTATATGTTGGATACAACATCATTTATACGTTGTCTCTGGACTGCTTTTCAAACACAGATCCTAAAGCCAAGGATTCCTATTCCAGAGAAGAAAAGCTCATGGATATCTCAAGTTGTGTCCTTATGTAGAAGTCAGTTGTTTCTTCTAACTTAATACTGAAATGTTAAAGCTGCTCCATTCCCTGTTCCTGGGTAAAAGTTGAGTTTTCTACCACTTCCCAACCCGTTTCTTGTAGTGCTCACAGGATAATGATCAGATATTACTGGTATGATGCTTCCCCCTTGAGAAAGGAATGGCATTAGTGTGTAAATATTGAATTTTTACTGAGTCTGTGATAGCATCCAGGACTTCCTTCCTGTAATCTTAGTGAAGGGTTGTATGATCTCTATGGCTGCAGGTGCACCAGTGCTATTTAAAAACTAATTTAATTATGCCTATTACATGTAAAAATGTTTCTTTTATGTTGTTGTATGTCTTGCATTTAAGCAACACGGTGCAGAGATTTTTTTTCTCCTCTGGAGAAAGTGTTCTGGACAGATAATACTTGGAAAGTAAGAGTTAATTTTTACATTTTAAAAATTATGGCTTTTTTTTTTTACTTTCAGATTTTTCATTTTTAAGTATTTTCAGGTCTAGTGTTCCAGTCCTTGGCCCTGCAGTTTAAGCCTAGACATAACCAGTTAGTACTGTCAGAAAAGTCTTACAGGAGTCCTGATTAAAGGATTTTGATAAAGTAATTAAAATATTAGTTAGGCTAATTTCTTCCTTTAGCCTGTCTATGTTTGTTGCTTCTTAGCATTATGAAATTTGGAAATCATCATACAAGCATTATCATTCATCTACATATTGGAGCCAGATTTTTTAAAATTTGCTTTTCAAGAGATTCTAGTGTTAATTTTCTGAACTGTTTGCAAAGCTGCATAATGTTTTGATTTATTTTGTTTGTTTTATTTTATATTTATTGCCAAATATCATGTTTATAAAATGTAAAATCATACAATGTAGTGTCTCTGGAAATTCTCTTGGCATATTCCATCTAAATTACTTTAAACAACTCTATCTGATTGCTGTTTTCAAAAAGAACTGAATAATTACTGTCCTGAATTCCAACAATATACACAGGTTTGCTGGAGAGAGGAGTAGATAAAGCATATGTTTACATGACTTCTGCAATAAATGGTCTCCCTATACAGTTTGCAAATAGCAATTATAATTTCATGTTAATAAGATGCAGGAAAATGTGCTGAAGGAACAGTGCTTTGCTGCTTTTGTCACAGTTTCATCAAACTGATTTTGTCAGCACTGGAGCATAACCCTTGCCACATCAGTTTGAGTGCTCATTAGGCAGCCGATTTGTCTGAATCCTCATTAATTTGATTAACTCATTTACTTATGGATGGTGACATGTTATGTGGTACAGGAATGGTGGTTAGAGACTGGAATCAAGACTCTCCTTGACTTTGTTAGCATTCAGTTGTTCATTTGTTTCTGCAATAAACTGCTGCATTCGAGCACTACAGCAACAGTAATTTACATTTTGCAGAAGTGCAGCATCAGCTGAAGGGTTGAACTTAGATTGTGTAAACTTGCACCTCTGTCAGTCAACTACAGACAGCAGTTTAGGAGCTTGGTAGGTTTACAGCCTGCTCCAATTCCCTATTTATTTCACTTGGGTACTAGACTTTCTCATAAGAACCTAAACAGCTCACTCAGTCATCTGGTTAAATATAAATTAAGTAAAAAAAGGGAAAGAAGTAGAAAACATCCTCAGTTAACACATTCAGAAGAGGGAGATGTTGTTAAGCAGGGGTACTTAAAATACTTTTCTGAAGGATAGGTTTCGGAAAAATGATCAAAATGGAAAAAAGAAATCAGTCAATGATTTATATCAAATTCTGTGTATTCACAGTGTAGAAATTTGTATTTTTACAGTTTGATATGTTGATATGCCTCTAATATTTTAAGGTGCTGACTGTGTGCAGTTTTGGATGCCAGCCACTATTTTGGTGGTCGTATGTGAAACTGGAGAAGAAAATTTAAGCATGCAGGGTTTAACAAATAATAAAATATTTTGTTTGAATTCAGTGACTCTGAATTTGAGTGGATGGCAAGCATATTAACTCATGTGCAATTTTGAGTCGAGATCAAATTCAGTTTGGGATAGCTCAAGAAACAGTGGAGTATTTCAAATGTTCTGAAGATGAAGAAGCCTGAGTTCTTGACCAGCCAAATAATTTTTTTTGGTGAGAATTGCATTTGCAATTCTAGGGCTGAATGTGCAGCACAAAGATTCCCTGTGCTGTGGTGAAGCAGAATGCTTTTTGTATTTCTGAGGTGCAAAACAAGCCTCCTCCTGGGCTGTGGCATTATTGGAGAACCACAGTTTGCAAACACAGGCCAGAAATCTTTCTCTCTAAATGCAGGGCCAGAAGCAACAGTTGGCTACATGTTGGCAAAACTACAAGAAAATAAAACCCAAAATGCTTTCAAAGATGAAAGAAGAAACTTGCAAAATTTCAATGAAACTAGCAACTATCTATGGTAGTGAGTCAGACTAGAACCGTTCCATCTCCTTTGTTATTGTCCTTCTCCCTGCCCTAGGGAGAATATCTGAATACCTGTTGAACTCCAGCTTTACCCTCAAACATAGTCCTTGGAGAAAGGAGGGATTGGGGAAGCAGCAGGAAGTGACTGGGGATCGATGAGGTGCAACGTTTGCAGGGCAGTCACCTGCAAAAATCCTTGTGAAACTGCAGCTTGAATGGAAGGTGGTAGAGCAGGAGAGAGGAAATAGGATTGGAATTGTTTGGGAAATAAGGCAGATTTTTAATGGAAAGGAGAGTTGGGAAAAAAGGTAGGCCATTGAGTGAACTGTAAAAGTGTTTTTTCAATTTACTATAAGTTAACTAGAGCTTTGCTTTAGACTAAGGTGTAGTTGTTACTTCATTTTTAATAATCATAAGTGTGCATTTATGTATACGCTCTAACACTCTAACTGTAACTAACTAAGTGAGCTTTTTGATAATAAAAAAATACTGTTTCCCCTGTTCAGTCGTCTTGTCCCGAAGTTAGGATTGATGATGTTCTTAGGTTTCTTGTAAGGTTAATAATAAATAATAATAATGATTATTTATTATTATTATTATTATTATTATTATTATTATTATTATTATTATTATTATTATTATTACCTTAATAATAAGTTAATAATAAATTTCTGTAGAATTGAAATGAGATCAAGCATGGGAAAATACCCTGTCATTGTAACAATTGCACAATATTTGTTGTTGTATTTATTTATTTGTATATGCAGTTTTACTGAGTCAGTCAGACCAGTCTTGTTTCATTGAGAAGGTGAACAAAGTGCAGGAGGTCTTGCATCCTTTCTGTAAAAGAGATTACTGTCACTGAATTAATAGAGCTAAAATTTCGCCCACTCTTTTATATTTTTTGGGAGGAAACAGCTCCAAATGCATCATATGTGGGAACTTCTTTATACTAGATGGGCTCTTTTAGAAATGTCATTTATTTTAGTTTACTAATATATGCCTGTATTTGGAGTGATGGAGAGAATTTACAGAAACAAGTTCTTTGACTTCTATTCCAATTCTGTGGAATCATATCATAGAATATTTGCAAAGTGCATATGGAACACAGATAATATTCAAACAGGAGGCTGGTGATCAGAGTTGAATTACTGGGCTCTGAATTTTTCTACATCCACCTCTTTTCTTCCTTCACTTGCTCTGACAGCTACAGACCGTTTCTCTAATAGGGCTTGCATTCGAAGATAAGCCTGCATGTAAACAAATTAACTTTTCTTAAATGGAGAGCCATTTCATCTGCAATAATATACCAATTCATAAACTATCAGAAGCATATTTTTAAAAAAAGAAAAAGATAAATGACCCATTGTATAACACTTACTATTAGGCAGACTAGATGTCCCTGTGTTCTGGGAGATAAGGCTCTTGTATTATTACACCCTAATAAAATGAGTTAATGTTTTAGTATCAGAGATAAAAGGACAGTTGGATATATTTAATAACCAAACTGAGAAACACTTAATTTTAGTTGTCTGTAGCAATATAACACAAATTCCCCTGTAAAACAAATTGCACTTTTGGAATATACTTTAATGTGCATTCGACAAAGGAGAAAATGAGGTGATTGAAGTTCAATTTGTAGCATGTTATTAACCATTTCCGCTTGACTAGATGTGTAAAAGGATAATGGATGAGGGTTTTATTATTGCCTTTCTGCTAAAATGAAGTGGTGTAAAAGATAAGGTGATGAGATTAATGAACATAAGGAAAAGGCGTAATCAATCAAACTCCAACAGGGTGATGAGATGACAGTACTTAAGATTTGCAAGGATTTTAAAAGTGGATTTTATCAACACCGACATTTTGTTTGGGTGCAATGCTAAGAAGCAGATACTTGCCAATTTCAGTTATTTTTTGGTAGGTTCAATTACTACTGTATGTTTGAAGCTTCAACAATTAATGTAACAAATTAAAGTTGTTAAGTCTTTTGTTAAATTTAAAATTCATATTAAAATCCCCTATATGGTTATGAAAGGGGGTTAAGCAAGGAAGGATGTTTTGTCAAGCAGGAAGGATGTTTTATTGATCAGTTTATCAGTTCTTCACTGGTGGAACACTCCTAGATGTGTCTGGATGAGTTATTTTTAGTCTGTACTGCTGCCTCAAGTTTTGCATCCAAATCATTTCAGCATTTCAGTCACTGGTTTTCATGTGCTCAAGGAAGAGTGAGAAATGCTTTCCTTGCCCTATAATAAGTTCTCAAACATGAAACTCTACAAGATTTCAACTTCCAACTCCTCAAATAGAAAATTGATTATCTTGTAGTGATAAATCTGCTAAAGTTTCTAGCTGTAAATGTGTTCCTCTTTGTAGATGAGATATTTTATACTTCAGATCTCCAATCTTCTTTTCTCTAACACATATCTTAAAATTGTTACCCACTTGAATATCTATAATGTTAATGTGTTATGGGAAGAATTGATTACAGGTGTTTTACTTGTAAGTACTTCAGCTAGAGAAAACCCTAAAGGTAGAGCTACTGCCTTAAAATATATTTTTTTTAAGAATAGAAGAACATTGAGTTCCACACCAAAAATCACTTAAGAGCTGCAGACACCACTGGAAAATCAAATTTTCTAATGCCTTTACTTTTCTGCTCCTTGTGAAAAAACATGCACCTTTTTCAAAATGTGGACTTGACTAGGAGGGGAGCTGCTATCCAGTTAAGGTCTTTTCCCTACTTGAAAAAATAATTAAGAAGGGCTCCCACATTCTTTCAAATGTGGTAAATTTATTTGAAAAAATTGCCTATTAAAAGGCTGCCTTAATTTAGTTTTGTAAATGAAACATGCACAAGCAGGATAAATTGCTGTATTTTTGCAAGGAACTTAGTTCTTGGCAGCACTTAGGTCAGGATGGATAGGATATTGCTATGGGGTTAGGATTTTCTAAAGAGAAGCAGTTGAAAATACTTTTCCCTGTTGGCTTCAGCATTTATGAAACACTGGTGGTACTGGCTGGAAACTGGAGCTTTGTCAATACTCCCACATTAGACTTGACTTTTTCTGGCTTTTCGGAAAACTTTCAGTTTTGCAAAACAGCATCATGGGTTTGAAAGATAAATGCATAACACAGCCCAGATTAAAATTCTTCACAAGAGCTAATATTTTTGCATAGACTTACTGCCCTCTCTCCTCCTGTCACCTGCAGAATTCTTTGATAGACTTATTTTTTATTGGGCCCTCAGGAGCAACAAGTTTTAGATTTAATACCCCAGGGGGAATGGCTAGGCAAATCATATTGTTGGATCAATTGTTCAGCTATCCCCAGACTGCTATCTGTGTATCTGTTACACTTGAATCACATTTTCAAGCCTTTCTTATCAATCATTTGGACTAGAAATGCAGTTTAATTTTCTATTGCATTTTTAAGCTGAAATAAGGGTTATATTCTTGTTCTGTTACCCCAGAATCATAGATGTCGTTGTAGACCTCACATTAGTTGTGCCCCTGGCTTAATTAATCTTAGGAAAGGGTCTCTTCTTGTAGGAATGCTTTAAATCTGAATTTATATTACTTTAGTTTAGCATGTACTAAGATGAATATCAGCAGTTGTTGTATAAAACCTCCTCTTCACATGGCTTTTTTTTTTCCTTTAAAAACATGGGGTAAGTTTTAATCGGACACATTATTTTTATGGGTGATCTTAAAGGGTTTTTCCTTGCAGTCACAGGTCATAACAAAACCTTGGTCCGTGATTGATTTCAATCAGTTCTGAGAAATTAATCTACTTTTACAGGAATATAAGACAAATGTAAGAATACAGACACAAAATATGAAGTATACTCATGTGGGACTTTGTTATAAAAAGGAGCACATAGGAGACATGTGCTTTGATAACTAAGAACATTTCCTTGATTTTGTTGTCATTTGGCTATGGTTTACAGTAAATGAACTTACAGTGAGTGGAGAAGGACTTGGGCAGTGAAGGGTTTTATAGCAGTTCTGCGCTATCTTCTTTCCCAGATTCTGAGGGCAAGAGGGAAAATCTGTTCAGCATTATATACAGTCCTGGGCATCCCAAATGAGGCAAAGCCACATCGGCCCCTACAGCTGCCCCATTTTATTTGAAGGGGATTTGGTTCCTGCAGCACTTGAGAGTCTCTGCAGCACAAAGGTGGCATTGAGCCATTTTTGCATCCATACCCCCCTTGCAAGGGGCACTTTGTGTGCCACATCTCTCCTGAAACCCAGTGCAGAATCTTCTAATGTGAGTGGCTGGCTTGGCAGCTTTGGAGTCTGACTTTTCTCCTTGCTTTCAAGAGGCACATCTGTTCTTCCATGTATGGGCTTGCTTCCCATTAATGAGCTGATCAGATGCAGTGTTTCTTGATGACTGGTATTCTAGCTTCCTGCCAGATGTGTGGGGGAGTTTTTGTTTTTGTTTTGTTTCTGATGAAGGGATATGAAGGTCAGCTTACAGGTCACTGATTTAAAAAAAAAATCATTTTTTGGCGTTGAAACTTATTTTTTCATTGCCCATTTGCTTTCTGCTCCTCCTTCTGCAGGATCAAATGGAAACAGCAGACACTGGACAGCTGCCAGTGCTGCAGGTGTAGTGGTTCCTTCTTGGTTGTAGTTGCTGCTTCCACTTGCACATGTTCTGACTGGAGAGGCCTTTGCTGGATACGCGGAGAAGCAGCCCATGGGAGAAGTCATATCCTGAAAGTAGTGAAATAGGCAGGGGCAGGGCACCAGTGGAAATCTGACATGACTATTCTCATTTGCTGTTCCAAATACAAATTTGAAGAGACATTTATAGCAAACATGAGCCTTATTTTTTCTAAAAGAGAGGCTCCCCAGGCCAGTGATCACAGTACCAGTCTGACAGAACTCAAGAAATGTTTGGACAACACTTTTGGGCACAGGGTGTGACTCTTGGGCATGTCTTGTGCAGGGCTGGGAATTGGATTTCAGTGGTTCTTGTGGGTCTCCTCCAACTCAGGATAATCTATGATTTAAAAAAAAAATTTCAATGTCTAAGTATCTTTAAGAGACAGCAAAACAAAGATGGCTTCTGCATTGTTTTCTGTGCTGTGCCTTTAAGACGCTTGCTCCTTTTTCTTACATTTCACCATACATAGTAAGTAATACTGCTGTGGATATGAGCTACTGTGAGTCTGGCAATTTTCCTAATTTTTAGACTCTGTACTTGTTAAAGATCCACCAATAGTCTGATAAGGACTATCCTCCAGGACTTTTCTGCACTAGGAATTTTATAAAAGGAGAGAGATCAACCAGACTTTAAACTTCAAAAAACTTTAAACTTAAGAAAAACCCAAATCTACAACCTTTTTGTCATTACACATATATAAAAAAATCTCTCCTTGATTCCTTTTAACTATTTTTCTGGCACTTCTATCTTTGAACAAGGGAAAGGTTTTTAGGGCTTGTTGTGAAATCCTTCTTTTAAATTGCAGTAATGTTACAACCTCATCACATGGTTTTGAGTCACCAGTCCTGTGTTGTCTTACTTCTACTAGGAAACTTTCTGTACAATTTATATTTTCAAAATATGGATCATGGTCATATCACCTTGAAAACATACTTTTTTTTTTTTAATTGGGAATACCTGATTCTGGGGAGTGTGCTAAAAGCTTTTGAGGTTAAGATTTAAAAGATTTCTTATTTTATAACCTCCTTTTCAATAATAAAACATTTCCATAATGAATTCAATCTGAATTTGTATTTCCTTTTTTTGTTAGCTCACAAGGAGATGGGAAAGCTAATTAATTGTTCAGTTTTTGCAGAGTGACAATTTGGAACATCTAAAGCTTCCTGTTCTTTGTCTTTTAGTTTTCTACATTAATAAACTTGAAGGTGAGCTAACTAACAAGGTAGCAACAGTTGTGGTGATACAAAGTTATGCACCAAAATAGGAGAGCTGTGAAGGACTTTTTGAACCATTTAGACACTTGCTTCTCAGCTGGATAGATAAAATGATGGCAAAGGGATTTTTCCCAGCTAGTTTTTCAAAATTGTGTATCACAGGGTAATGATATGGAATGCACCACTGCACCATTCATTGCTACAAAGTCTTAATACTGATAATACATAATTTCAGCATTTTTGATGCAAATTCCACTATTTAATATCATCAGCTTCTTTTGACAGCTTCTACACAGTGAGAAATCACTTCATGGAATTCTGCTCACTGATGCTTAAGCTCTCTTCTTGAGCTTTTGCAGGTAATGTCATTTTTTTCAATGTATAAAATATGAAATCAAAACAAGCTTTTTTAGTATTTGCACTGTGTCTGTTTAACAGATGGAATTCATTGACACATGAAATCCTGAAGTTGCATGATTTAATGCAGTCCAAAAAGACTAGGTTGAGTTATT
Source organism: Camarhynchus parvulus (assembly GCF_901933205.1). Lineage (NCBI taxonomy): Eukaryota > Metazoa > Chordata > Aves > Passeriformes > Thraupidae > Camarhynchus > Camarhynchus parvulus. The sequence continues at coordinate 58,913,006 of NC_044574.1, read as the reverse complement.
TCTAAATGATTTAAAGATTCTTGGTTATGACTTGTTGTCTGCATCATTTTACATACCAGGTATATGAAGTCTGTATATGTATGAACATCAGTGCTGTAGCAAATAGCATAAACAGGTAACCCTGGGAGAGGAAAAATGTTGCTCTTCTCCAGGTGAGGTAAACATCTGTATGAGCCTTTTGTATCTACCTCTTGAGGAGCAGATCCAACTAGCTCTTAAATCAGAATGTAACTAAATCAAGATATCAGTCAACTCCTACAAGAATCTGTGAATTTTTGCAATTCTGGCTCCTTTTTTATCCTAAATAAGCCTGCTGTCGTGTTTTGCAAAGAAAGTAATAACTTCATGTCCTGAACCTTGCAGGGCTTGGACAGTCGCCCTAACCTGTATTAATTTTCTTCTTTTTAAACTTCCACTATCTGAGGCTGCATAATTTACCTTGCATAATTGTCTTTAGCTATCAGAAATTCCTGTTCTTTGGGTTAATTAAATGTTTTCTGATAGTGGTAATGAATTCCTGCTCTCTAAAACCCAGCAGCGTTAATCAGAAGGAAAAAAAAAAGAGACCCAGTTGAAGGAAGTAAGAGAGTTGGTACTAAATTTGCTAACATTGTTCGCACATACATGTGAGGTGTTTAGAACCACATAGTCAAATCAGAAAAGTTCTGAAATACAGGCTCCCTCAGTAATTTTATTTCCAAGTTAGATTGGGATTATCAGGAAGAAAGTTAGTAGAAAACCCCTTTCAGAAAATTTAGATTGCACACAGATTTTTTCACACTGAAATACAGCTTAAGTGACAGGACAAAGGGAGAATATATAGTTGTGCATTCCTTTGTTTTAATAATCTGGGAAGCATTTTTCATGCTATCATATATGTACTGATCTGTGGTCTGTGACAGACTTTATTCTTATTATTCCTCTTATTTCCAAGCACATGGTGTTTCTTTTTTCATTGTGTAGAGAGAAATTATTCCAAAACTGAATGGGTCTAGAAACAGAACTAAATCCTAACAAAAGATTAAACTATTTACAGGTCCTGAAGCCTTAAGGTATTTTAGGCTAATATAAACAGCATAATGTGAAATGGGAATTTCAGTTTGTGGTAAATCTGTCTGTCCCCAGCAGCTTCAGAGAAAATAATTCTATCCTTCTCGAGCACATCAATTTGCTAGTCGGTGGTTCATGTATCAAAGAGCATTCTGTGAAAATATCAATATCATTGGTTAATATAAATGAAATTAATTTTTAAAGCTGGGCTAAAGGTTGACATCTGAAAAATTGCATTACTTTGCAGAAGAGAAATTTCTGTCTTCCAGTGAAATTTCAGGTCATAAGGGCAAGTAATTTTCACAATCTTCAATGGGAACCAGTGAAATATGAACTTCATTGTCACCTAGCCCCAAAGCGATAAGATAAAATGAGCTGATACATCATTTGCTGTGGTTTTATCATCTCCTTCAGTAATTGGAAGAGAAAACATAAGAGTCCTTTACCACCCCCCTCCCCAATCCCTTCACCACCCACACCCAGGCATAAGCCATTTTGCTCTGATCAATACAAAGGTCACTGAGTATTTATTTATTTATTTTATTTTTTTATGCCGGGTAAAACTGTCTAGTGGAACATTAAAGTAATGAATATGTTTAATTGAGTTTGTCACCCATGAAAATGCTGAACAGGGTTGTGTAACAGACTGTGCATGCTCACAGGGGGACTGGTTGGGAGGCTGCTGCTCACTGCCTGTGGATTTTAGTGGCTGATTTTGTAAATATCTGAGACTTAAAGCAAGCATCTTGTTTGCTGTTTCTTTGAGAAATCTAAAATAAACCAATGAACAACTCTGATTTATTGAAGAGCATGTTGATGTTTAAGATCATTAATAGTCTGATCTAATTCCCTGTTAATTCAGTTGTACTTAGACGTATTTAAACAAAGAGCAGAGTCAGACTCTTTCACTGTGAATCCTGCAGCCAGGAACTAAATAATACCTGGACAGTAGAATCCTAGGGTCTTCAGATGCAAGGCTGAGGTTAAGGTAGAAATCCAGGTTTCTTGTAAGCTGAGTGTCAGATTTTGTAGCCTCTGAGAGCTGTAATTTTGCCTTCCTGACTAAAAATAACTCCAAATAACCTGGAATGTTGCTAGAATGTATTTATAAATTTTCTCTCAACTGTAATCAAATTAGAATGTAAGTTAAATACTCTATATTTTTATTCAGTGCGTTGTTGGTTTTTTCTTTGTTTTGCATTATAACTTATTTAAAATTATACAAATGTGCATCAGCTTTTTAAATAAGCTATTTAGCTTTTATTTTACTCATGGCAGTTAAGTTGGCTGGCATATTAAAGTAATATAATTATTCAATTAATGTTTCAGTTCTATAACCATTTGCAGACTTAATTACTTCTAGCCTATTCACATTTTCAAGATCAATAGTACTTTTCTCTAAAATAAAATAAAATATACGATAGCTGATTGGCTTGCTTAACAAGTAAAGCAAAATGTTCATTTAGTCTTCAGTAAAATATTACTTTTCTAATTCAGGAGGCAGCTGCAGTGATGGGGCTGGTTTTTCAACTATTGCATGAAGTATTTTACAATAGACATTGTTTATGATAAACATTCAAGGAGAGTTTTGAAGAGAAGGTAGAATGGGGCATTTGTATTAAAGACTGAAAAATCACAGAATAGCTTCCAATTAAATGAGCTTTTTTTTGTTTTGTTGTGAAATTAGCGGATGTATCACTGTAAATCGTGAACACTTACTTATGTATGATCTTAATTTGTGGTCAGCACTGGTCTGCCTGAGTTTTCATGCTACTCTGATTTCAGAGTCTCCTCCAAGTAGAATTTGAATCTGGCTGTTCTTTACTCACTAATTTCTTAGGGAGTTTCTGACAGCTGTGCAGTGTTGGGGCCATCAGCATGAGTACAGTGACTAGTACAGGTTTAGACCTTCATTTCTAATCCTTGAAGTAAAAGAAGGGACTTCATTCAAAGGGGAAAGTAATTTTGTATTTTTAGTAATGTTGTCATGATGCTGCTTCATCTGGTGTTGTCAAAGTCTAATTACAGAACAGTTCAATGAGATTTTTGAAACTGTGGAACTTTACAGTTGCCTCATTAGTTTATGTGTTTTTAAATGAAATGGTAAACAGTATAAATTGTCTTTTCTCCTGTAAGGTGCTGTATCTTTAGAAACAAATGAAATGTGCAGTAGATTGAACTTCAATTTAATATGTGTTGAATCAACTGAAATTCTGTAAATACTTTCTCATGTGGGGAAGGCAGTACTATTTCTGCAAATTAAATTAGATTGTAGACTCTCTTTAGTCTCTGCTCCACAACTTGTTTCAAAACTGGTGGTAACAAAAGGCAGAAATGAGTTGGTTTTAATCTCAAAATATTGTGCGATGGTATGAAAAAGGTAGCTATTCTTAAATTCTGAAGTGGAGCTGTGTGTTTTGTGACTTATGGGTGAAAACAGGCAAATGCAAAAATAGTTCTTGAAAGTTGTAGTTCTGATGTCAGAAGTGATTAAAAAAATAATTTTTGTTTGCCAGAATAAAAATGCTGAATTTTATTTGAAGAACGAGCCAGTTTCTACAACTAGCAGTTTCTAATAATATTTTCTAGGTAGTGAAAGGCTGTGCTGGATTTTCATGAGGAGCACTTTGCCATAGACATGAAAGAAATGTGTTTGTCTCCTGGACCTTTCATCCGCTCTAGGTGGAGGGAGTGATGAGCGGGGCAGCGCTGCGTTGCCATGGCAGCTGGTTCACTGGCGGGCTAGAGCCCTGGCTAGGGTGCTGTCAGTGCACCCGGAGTTCCAGAGAGCACAGTGTCCCACAGAAGGGCTGCTCCAACCTAATCCAGTTTTAATTGAACTCCAGAGACTTTGAAGTGAGGCCGCAGAGCAGGCAGGGGCTGCTCCAGCCCGGAATGAAGGCCCTGCTCAGCCCGGCCTCAGCTGCTTGTGTCTCCTGATCAGTTTTGTTAATGAGTGCTTCAGAGGTGCTTACAGCAGTGACTGTAGTGTTTCTGGGGCAGGTCCAGTTCTGCTGTAAATCCTCTCCCTCTGAATTCAGTTACCTCACCTACTTGGTTGGCTCTACAAGGTGCACAATGCAAGCCAGCTCTGCTCTTTTCAGGCTGGTGCTTTTCCTTCCAGTTTTAAGGAGGCTGCAGGCGGCAAGCTCTGGGCCTCATGTGGGGTTGGCAGTCTCACAGAAAATGCTCACTTCACAGGGTAAAAGAAATAATTATTTAGAGTGCTGCTTTTACTTACACTATCCACATAGTAAATGTTTGAATTTGCCATGCATAGACCAATGGGGACAAACAGGCTGTTGGATTTTAGTTGTTGCAGAAAATTGGAGGTTACCACATTGCTGTCTGTCTCAAAAAAAATCAAGCATTACAATTAGAAGCTCCAATTTCAGGATCACAAGATGGATGAATATCATCAAAAAGTACCAAGAGATTTCTGTGATGAGCACTGCAACTTTGTCTCTTTTGTTGCCTCTTTTGATGTTGTATTCTTAGAGGATATTTATATGCATGTGACAAAAACCAAGCATGGTGGTTCTGAATAGCACCACAGAATTATACAAATCTGCCAATTAGTGTGGATGGGATATGGGTGTACTATGGGAAGTGTCAGTGTGGCCCAAGTCTGTTAGTTCCCCAGTTCCAGAAATGTTTAGCAACCATTGACAATCTCTGGTCCCTTCATTACAGTTCTAGAATTTTGTACTGGAAGAATTATGTATTATGAGTTTTTTTCCTTCTCTTTCTATGTGTGTGTGTGTGTGTGTGTGTGTGTGTTTGCTGGGAGAGAAGTTGGCACTTGTATTGAGGTGAAGATGATTTGCTTTGTATGTTCTGATCTGTGCTATCAGCTTTTGGTTTCCAGTCTTGTTTGCTTTTAATTCACAAAACTGGTACAATATTTTATGCTGTATTGTGTAGTGCTTTTATAATGGTGCATCTGCTCTCTGTGCTACAAAAGTGCAGGTTTTATTTGTCAATATATGCTACATGCAAGGCAAAATCCTCCTTTGTTAAAAACCTGTAAACAAATTATTGGCTTAATTAACAGTCTTTGTTATGTTAAAGACTTGAATTTCACTTTTTCATTTTTGTACACAATGTGTTTATTGCTCAAGTGAAATTGTGGTAAGAATGATGTTAACAAGGATTGCATATGAATCTCATTTTCTGTGATGGTTGTCTATTAAGTGCTTTTGTGTTTGCTAAAATTGACAAATCTCAGATTTTCCTTCTCCTATAGTTTGTTAATCTGAGGTAGAGAAGTGTCCAGTCTCTATGTCCTTTAACACTTACATAATTAAGCTTTGAAACGGAAAGGAAAAAGTGAAGCAACAAAGAAACAAAGTGGCTGAGGACTGAAAATGGAATTAGTTTGAATTGTGAAGGCAGACTAAGCATCTGTGTCTGTCAGATGGGATGACAGGAATTGTAACAAGTTACTTTGACAACCGCTTACTCCATAGAGAGATTATGCTGAGTTCATTTGCAGGTTTGTGTTTAACCTTAGCTGACAAAATGATACTTAACCTCTTATACAGCCAACCTTTCTAGTTCTAGAATTAATGAACGCTGCCTTAACGATAAACCTAAGGAACATTTTTTTTCTTCAAAGACATTTTTTTCTTGCTTATTTGTTACAGGCCTGTTATTACAATGCTGAAGGGTGTGCAGATACATCTAATGCTACTAGAAATGCATTCCTGAATACAGTTTTATGCTTTGCTGAAATGCTGAACATTTAATAATGTTTTTGAAACTCTGAAAATGTTATGAAAAATAGACAGTTGTATTTAAAGGAATAACTGCAAGCAAATGTTTAAAATATTTAGCATGAATAATTGAATTCAGGAGTACAAGAAAATGTATTAGAGATTCATAACATGATTTGAAGTTCGTGCATATTTTAATTTTGCTGCAGGTTTTGCATGTAAATGCTAGAATCCATGTTTAGATTTTAACTGTCTACCTTGGGTTGGTATTGGTACCATCTTTGGATTATCCCAGACCAGGTATTTTACAATCTGAATTAATTTTATTGGTAGAATCCATGTTTATTGGTAGAATCCATGTTTGTGGGTCAAAGAGTTCCTCTTTTGCAAGGTATTACCTGTCCAGCTAACATATTTAAAACATCCTTTCTGTCTGTTTCTCCTAGATTCTGGCATATACAGAAGGACTCCATGGAAAATGGCTCTTCTCAGAGATTCGGTCTATCTTTTCCCGACGTTACCTCTTGCAAAATACAGCACTGGAAATATTCATGGCAAATAGAGGTACAGTGAGCTTAACTAAATGACAGGTCCCCAAGGATGTGGGGACACGTGCATTCTCCTTGGATGTTTAGCCATGTCTGCTTTGGCATGGATTTGTGTAGATAGAGGAGGGGCTTGTATTAAATGTATCAGTATTTAAGTTAGTATTTTTTTGTAATTTGGTTTCTCCTTCCAATTCTTTTTTCAATGATAAATTATGATAAACCATGAAAACTGTGCATTATCAATGCCTCACTTCCATTTATATCCACGTATTTATTTGGCATTCTCTGAGGACTCCTGCTCAAGACAGTCCTACCTCTGATTTGTTATGCATGAAGGATTTTTGTGTCCCCTTGGAGAGCTGATAGTTGTTAGTTATACACACCAAGAACAACTGAATGAAAGAATTTCACTACTGGATTAGACCAGGGACTGCTATGCCTTCATGCTTTATTTAAAATGTAGAACATTGTTTTGGTAATGGTATTGTCCAACAGAATATTAATCATATGCATCAACACTTGTTGTACTCTCTGAAGTCATAAATGGCCACTGATGATACCATAATTAGATTGTTATTCAGATTTTTAGGTTGCTGTTTCAGAAGTGTCATTCACGTGTCTCAGACAAAATAGGAAGATAGTATTTTGAACACTATTTCTAGAAAATATCTAGAAAGTAAATTAGTAAATGTGTGAACCAGTTAATACATACATTTTTAAATTTGTTCTAGTCAGTCAATCTGTGCATATAAGTTTAATTTCTATTCATAGAGGAAAAAAAATGGAGACCTTGTAAGATGTGCAACAGTGACAACTTCTGTTGAAATTCCTGTTAGTGATATATAAAAGGAGTTCTGTAAATTTAACAGAAATATATCTACAGCAACCTGAAGGAAACTTGCCTGATCTGTTGAGCACCTGAGATTAGGGTTGCATTGTGTTGGTTGAGAAAGCCTGAAATATGTAAAGTCATGCTGTCTTTCAACTCTTGTACTCACAGTGGGTGTCATGTTCAACTTCCCTGACCAAGCAACAGTAAAGAAAGTGGTTAACTGTCTACCTCGGGTTGGTATTGGTACCATCTTTGGATTACCCCAGACCAGGTATTTTACAATAAGAGTTAATTTTATCTGTCAGTTCTAAGAGTTGTTTTTATTTTCATCGATCCAGCCCACATGGTTTGAAGCATTTACACCTACTCGTTTACAGAACATGGAGCAGGAGACCCTTGGGGAGTATCTTGATAGTTGTTACTTTAATTTTTTATTTTTAATCAATTTCTGTACATAGAAATGGAATTAAAATAGTTTGGGATGTTTTCTGTTGTGTTTTGCAGTTTTTTTATAGAGTCCAGAAAAAAAATCTCTTGGATTGCTCCTATAGTCACTCTGTAAGAACATCAGGATTTCTATTTACAGAAACAAATTGTGTGAAAAGTTTTAAATGTACATTGAAGACACATTTGCTCAATATTTCACATCCATTTGTACTGATCAATTTGTTTGCAACATAATGTAGGTTATTAAAAAAAAAAAACAGTTACAGTTTCCTTGAATGGTTTACCAATACCTGTAAAGTTTTTTTTAACTAAAACTACATATGTATTTTTTTTCCTCCCTAAGTGATGTGGGTTTGGTATTTACAGATGTTTTTGTTATGAACAAAACAGTCTTGGGAATTTTATGATAAACTCTTCTCTGTTTGATTTATCACTCCAAGGAATGACTTTACAGTCTTCTTTCACAAACATTAGGAAATCTGGCATCAAATTCTAAAAGTTTGAGTTATTTATGACTAACTCCACAACACTGCCCAGAATTTAAACCTCAAGAGGATGGACTTCATAATGAAATTCTATCATCTTATCATTGTTTTCCTTTGTTCTTGAGGGATTTAAAAAACCTCTCCTTAAAGATGACTTGATTCTTATGTGAAATTCTGAAAGTATTGTAATTTTCTTATTTAATGATATTCCATCTCTAAATCTCCAGTAAAATATTTCTGTAATACATCAAGCCATCATGGAGCAGCTGAATTTGCACAGCTGTAAAGATTTCTGTTGGAAAGTTTTCAAATCTTGACATATCCAGCTGTCAGATGCATTAATTCTTTTTATTCTTATTAGATTATAAAACTTTAAAAATGAACTTCAAGTATCCAAGTGGCAGTTTGATCTCCAGAGAAATCTAGCCCAGACCTGGTAGAAAGAATATGTACTACTGCCACTAAAAATCAGCTATGTAAAAAAGGAAGACCCACCAGTTTTCTCATTACTTTTTCCAATTTTCCTTGTTTTCAGACGCATTTCTTTGGCTAGTCCACGACAGATCTTCAAAGCTTCCAACATGACCCAGCGATGGCAGCACCGAGAGATTTCCAACTTTGAATACTTGATGTTTCTAAACACTATAGCAGGTATTGCTAATTAATGTTCATCCAAATTACTGTAATTACACAGAAAAGGAGTTGGCCATGGCACAGTCACAGTAGCCATGGGGCACAAATATATTTTGCTCTTGTAATGAGTAGTTTTGTCTATGTATGATTGTGTCCTGAAAATCTTCACAAAAATCCTCCTAAGTTTACTTCATTCATAATTATATTTATGTTTATGTAAGACTAGAGAGGTATTCATAACACTGTACTGAGCTGCACTTAAAATCAGAATATCATGACTGTTGCGGGGGGACAGGAATGATATAGACTGTTAACTATTTAGCAAAGTCTCAGAAATAGGAACTTCTTTATCTTCAGTATTCTAAGTTTTAATTTTCGTAACTACTATCCTCCCTAAATATCATAGATGCTGAAATTTCTAGGAAATCTCAGCCAGTGAGCAGAATATTCCTGGAGCCAATAAATACCACTGTTGCAGGATGCATGGTTGGTCTCAAGAAAGGGTGTAGTGCTTGGACTGCCAGTGCTGCTGGTCTAGGACACCATTAATCCAAACCAAGCCTAATTTTTATTCACTTATTTTTGTCCTAACCACTCATTCTGTAAACACTGAACTATATTTTGTTTAACACATCTTACCCCATCAGCTTCTAACCAGCTGGGCTTCAGTTTACTAAGTGGAGGCTGACTGTTGGGTATCATGACATCCCTTTTATTTTCCAACTCATTCTATCCTCTGAGCAACTTAGAAAATTTCTCAATTTTCAGCTGTTTTCTGTGGTGAAAGCTCTGTTAATTCCCTTTTAGGCTTTGCTCTTGCTAAAACCATTGATGTAACAAATGCCTGTACTTGCACTAATTGCATTTTATACAAATGGTCACTTTTGGTGCTTTCTGTAATCAGTCATCAAGATAGAGGTGCCAGGATGCTGACAGATTTTTCAAAGTAGGGGTCGATCTGCTTGCCTCGTTACTGCTCAAGCTGAATGAGGCTCATCATGACACTCTTTTCTATGGCTCCAATGAATGATCCTTTTCAGCTTTAATATATTATTGAAATTATAAATTGAATTCTTATCTGCTTGGTGTTTGAGGTTAGAAGAAGCAAAAAGATAACGTTATGGAAAGAGGGAAAGTTGAGCTGCCCATGATAGGGAGTTAAAAGAATGATGGTTACCCCAGTGTCATGTAAGTAGCCTTAATCCTCAATAACAGGTAATGTGCAATAAAGCCAAGTGATCAGGGAAAGACTGGCTATATAATTTAAAAATTCTGCAAACCATGCTGGAAAAATACTGAGTTGTGTGAGAAAACTGGTAGAAGAAAAACTGTGGTGGAGATTTAGAAAATGTTTTCTGTCAACTTTACAGATTGGATTGTAAAATAATATTCCTGGGAAAGAGGTTAAAACCTGTCTTTGGAGACTTTTAAGACCAGGCTGAACAAAATCTCAAGAACATGATGATTGAAGATGATATGAATGAATAAGCCTCTGCAACAATATAATAAAAGAGCCAGGATCTATGTAAAAACTGCATTTTAAATTTAGAAACCAGGCTTTGTGATGTGTTGGTGTGTGTGGTATATGTTTATTCTAATTGAATATTTTGTTTTTACTGGAAGAAGTGTATTATTTCCATCTTAGATATATGAAGATGTACACATGAACGTATATCCAAAACAAATTCTCTATCCTGGTAAATGTTGGCATATCCATAGATGGACAATGGGCAAGAATGAATTCTCCTCAAAGTGATTCTCTAGATGAAGCAGTTATTAATAGAAAATTTCTTCAGTCTGAATTCCTGAGCTACTTCATTCTTCTTTCACATATTGTATTTAAGACATTATGTAAAAAGAATGCTTTAATTTTTAGTATCAGCAAAAATCATCGACCCTCCATTTTTGGAAGTGTTTCACCTTAAGGAAATGGAAGACAAGATGATGTAAACAAGGAAAGAGAAATGCATAGGAAATGAATGAATTTAACTGTCAATCTTACTGTATGCAAAAGAGTTTACAATTAAAGGGAAATGGGCTGAAATGTTTTAGATTAAATACTAGCATATTGTCAACTTTCCCATTATCCTTTCAATAAAGCAAAATAGAATGTTGAAATTATAACAGATCTGAAATAAACTGCAGTTCTTTCAAGCAGCTCATAAAGTTATATTGTTGCATCTGTGAGATTGTTATTTTAGTTAAATGTAGCTCTTTATTCACAGTGGAGTTTTTTTGTTGTTTGTCAGGTCGAACTTACAATGATTTGAATCAGTACCCTGTCTTCCCTTGGGTTATCACCAACTATGAGTCAGAGGAGTTGGACCTTACGCTTCCTAGCAACTTCAGGGATTTGTCAAAGGTATTTGTCATCAAATACACTTTTATAGTTTTATCATAGTAGTTTGTAGTCTTGTAAACATTTTCTATGTTTAGTACTATGTTTAGTATTAATGTTTCCTGCACGACCTTTAAAAGTGTTTAATTTCTTCATGTGTGTACTGATAATAAGAATCAGATTGTGTAAAAATGAATTATTAATGTATTCTTATTGCCTCTGATTGTATCAACCCAATAATTGTTGTTGGAAGGTGCTCCTAGTTGGAACAAAGACATTACATTTCATTTCAAATTTTAATGAAGTCAGAAATGCTGAGGCTGTTAAAGATTAAAAATTAGCCTTTTTCTGTTTATTTTTTTCTGATGAGAATTGTACTTTTTTTAGTAGCAAACCTTGTGGTACCATTTTATTTTAGGTACTGTTAAATCACTGCCCATATTCCAATGAGTAGAAACTTCATTTTATCATTTCCTCTGTGCACCCCTTCAGATATGCTGGAGTAATGCAGCTGTCCTTTGTCAGAAAGACATTGCCAGGTTTGAACAACTTTTCCAAACAATTCCTTTCTGGCAGAGTAGCCTTGTGAGTTTTTGCAACAGTCCCCCCACCATTTGCAGATTCGATATACAGCCTGTTTATAGAGTGTGATTGTTCTCTTGCAATGCTTTCCCAGAAGGGACTATTTCATTTTACAAAGTAGAAGTATCTCTAATTTTCTCTACAAGGACTGGGTGCACTGATCAGCAAGCAGGGTCTTTTTCTAAAAGGTAACTTTTATGGGAAATGGTTGGCATGTGGAGCAATATAGCTAATTAGTAGAAAAGGTAAGGAGAGTATTTTAATTATAGCTCTTTTTTTAAAGTCTTATATAAATTGGTAATTTGCTACTAAAAATGCCCATAGAAATATGGCAGCTTTAAAAGTTTTTGCTTTCAGTTTGCAATTGAATAAACTAAAAACTAGTCTGTGAAAAGGTTTTATTATTGATTTAGTTTTTTTAACCTTAAAAAAGGTACTGTATAGTCAGCAAATATTTAGACAAATATATATATATATATGTTTATATATATTTGAATATGTGTGTGTGTATATGTATTTGAAGACTGTACCATGCCTTTTGAATGTGTATATGTACACGTTTAAAGCTAAAGCAGAGATTCTGAGGTACTATTGTTGTAACTTTTCCTAATAGTGTTACTTAATGTGAAGAAGTCATTAACTCTAAGGTTTCTTAGAATGTCTGGCTGACACAGATCCACATTCATAGGTAAACCTGCACATATTTTATATTTTAACAAATCTTTAAAATGTAAACATTTATTTATTTGAAAATATTTTTTTCTTTGTGGAATTCAATAAATTCTATTTAATAATCCTCTGGCCAGAAAGTATCTGAAGGTAGTTTACAGCCAAAAATATCTATCACCAAGCTAGAATACTCTTGTGAATTGCACTTAAATTAACATTGAAAACTTAAAAGTAACATCAGTCCTGCATAGCTTGAGTTAGTACACAAATTAAGTGTACTAATCATTAATAAATTCATTGGTGATGCCATGATTTTTGCAACCTCATTTTCCATTAACTTTTGTTAAGTGATGCTTCTGCATAGATCATGTCATTGCTGAAATGGTTGAAGACAAGGAAAAGAATTCTCCAAGTGCTGTCAATTCAATCAGCACTGTAGTCCTGGTCTTTCTTCCTCCTGAAAGAGACTATATTTTCCTCATTTTAAGTCAGGTATGGCACTTAGCTCCATTTGAGACATTGGATAGCAAACCTGCTCTATTTATATGTTTTTGTTATTAACATTGACTGGTTATATGGATTTCTCTGTTCATGAAAGTAGTCTTTGAGGAGGATTGCTAAGTGTGCTTTCAGTTCTGAGGGAATCTTTCCATTGCTGGTGCTGAGGGAGGACATTACTCAGATTTCATCTCTATCTACATTCAACCTTCTCAAGCATTTGCTGGAAAACTGGGAGCTTTAAACAGCGCATAATTATTGCATATATATATATACACATATCTATGTGTATGTACATATACACACACAATTAGAGTCTTTATGCCATACCTGTTTCAAATAAAGCAGTTCAAGTTTTGGTTACTATTTTGGCAGTTCTAGCAGTATCAACTCCATGTAGCTTAAATGTTAAACTTCATGTCAGATGATGAATTTGTGACAAGTATCTGGAAGACCTTGCTAATATTCTACTAGGAAAATATTGTGATATTTTCATTGTAGCACTGTTATCTTGGGGGTAGTGGTTCCAAATATTTAGTAATTATGTATTTTGGCATGTCCATGCTTTTGCACTGCTAAATGTTTTTAAAATATTTATATTTCACTTAAATGTCTACATGGTTGTAACAGTCATTTATTTCCTTTCCTTATGCATGCCCAGAGACTCATCACAGTTTAGTGCTTCCACTGTGTAAAGAAAAGGAAAACTTTGATTTTGATCTGGCAGAAAGGAAGTCAGGTCAATATATTTTCTTTTTTTTTTTTTGGTGCCTAAGACAATGAAGAATTTACTTTTTAAAAATTGTTTAGAAATTGCAAGTTGTGTCAAATCTAAGTAATAGGTTATTTTAATGTGTCAGCTAGGAGTCCACAGTTAGTACAGATTTAAATAACTGCAGAGTGTAGGTTAAACCAACACTTTATTTAAGCAGATTCTTCTGGCACTGTTTTGAACATCAGTCACACAATGATAAACCAAGGCAACTGGAATGGATTGTGGTTAATATTGCTGTCAGCCTGACGAACGCTCCTGACAAATGCCAGGAGTGCACTGCCAGTCTGTTACCCTGCTTTGACTCAAGTGTTTATTCCTTAAGAGGTGACTGTGCTTTGGAATGAGTATTACATATTGTATTTATAGAGGTATATATTTTATTTATACAACAGGCACAGTTTCCCACCTGAACGTGTTGCCTTTTCTGCATCACCTATGTTATTCATGAGCACATTCTTTTCCTTATTCAGTGGAAGCAATAAATTGCATTGTATTTCTGAACTTGGATAAGGAAAGAAAATAGAAGTAAAAATATATGGCAAATACTGAGATATGGAAGCATGATTTTATACTCTCAAAAGTTTGTTACATCTTGTTGTTTGTTACATTTTGCATCCTTGCTGTATGCAAGGAGCTGTTGATAATTTTCCTTTCATAAGGCACAACGTTTGTGTAAGATCATAAACTGATGTTACTGGAAGACGAAATTTATGCTGCTCTTAAATCTTCTTTTCTCTGCAGTATAGCTACATGTGTACATAATAATATTTTTATTAATATTTTTATCTGTTCCATGTAGTATTTGCTAAATCGTCATCAATTTTATAGAGGCTGTTATGCATGTAATGACTTATTTTCCAGTCTAGTGTACAGAAGCAACAAATAGCTCTCACCTTAGTGAAGTGAGGTGTTTAATTAGTATGTGGGAGCCACTAATATAAAACACACCTTGATGGAAGAGAAGTAATAGATTTTTTTTTTACTATGAAAAATTAAAGTAGTTTTGTTGTTCTGATGTCAGCTTTGCTGTTGGGTGTTCTTCAGCATGCCAACCTGATTTCTGTTGCAGGGTTCCCATTTCGGAAGCACAAAAGCACTGCATATAAAACTTGTGCTTCATATTTTCCCTTGTGTAGAAGCAGATCTGGGATGGGCATGAAATTTGCTTAGTTATTTTCCTCTTGGCAGAGATAGAAACTAAAAAATGGTTTGATGTGAACCTATTAGAGTTTTGCAAATTTTTAAAAGAAATCTTTTTTTTCTAGAGAGGCATTAAATCCTATGCAGATATTCTGTGACTCAAGTGCTTTCACATAGGAAATGTAAATTACATTGTATTCAGCTCGTGCTGAATACGCACAAAAGGAGTGCAGTTAAAACTGATGAACTCACCAGGACTCAGTGTCCTTCTAAGTATAAAGCATGTTCAAAAATTGGACACTAAGGGAGGATGAGAAGAACAGTGTGAGAAATAACAAGAGTGGATGTAGCGGCAGTCACTTATTTTGATAGGCAATTACATCTGGAATTTAGGCACTAAAACTTTTGAGGCATGGCACTGCTGGGCTCAGCAGCTGTCCTGGCTGTCTTGTCACTGGTATTTCAGGCAGGAAATTTGTCATCTGTATCTGTGACAAAAGGTACCACTTAGTTAAAAAGTATTCCAAAGTCAGACAGGATATCCTCAGAAGGAAGGTGCAAATATTCTTCCTTTCAGGGTGCTTCACATGAATCCCTGCTTAAAGCAGGACTTTACAGGAAGTAAAATGTTTCAAACTTTGTATTAGAATCCATGGTATTTACAAGAAGGCCCATTAAATTTTCTAGAATGTTGGATATCTCGAGAAACAATGTTTGAGATATTAATGCCAGCCTGAATGATACCTGGGATATCTGTGATATCTGAAAAGGAGACACATATTTCATTATTCATTTTTTAGTCCAGTATGGATTTTAGTATTTTTAGGATAAAGTCTATTTCTCAGATCCTCTCCAGTTTTAGATAACAAGTTTTCATAGTTTTTTTTTGTGAAACACAAGTTGCTTCTTGGAGGAGAGGAGTACTTCATCCTCTCTAAATGTAGGCTGACAGACCTAAACATTTGGCATAATCACATTGGGAGAAACTTTTAGGAGAAGGGAAGCATACAAACAGGAAGTACTTGGAGCAGAACCTTTCTTGTGTTGGTTAAATTTAGGAAACCATAAAAGAGAAAAATCTAGCTAGGAGAATGAAGACCCTCTTTTCCTGATCTGGTTTCATTGCATACATAGAGACCTGAAAAGGGAAGATGGGAAGAGAATTGCAAAGACTGTCTTTGAAGGAAGCTGTGTAAGATTATTAAGTTCACATCCCATGACAGTTGTAGAACTTTAGGACTATTATGGGATTTCTTTGTTCAGATTGGATAATCTGTTTTGTAATTAGAAAGAGTACAAGCTAAAGCGTTGAGTAGTCTGTTATATTCCCTTGGAAGTTTTGACTTAATAAGATCATTTTTTCCCAGTTCTAAATGGGGAAAAGTGATTTTGTGGAACTCTGGAATGCCAGTGACGCTCAGACAGATGCCGTCATGGATGAGCGATAAAATGGGTCGATTATCCTTTCTGACAGCTGAGCTACTGTGTTCTAACATTTCCAGAAGCGCACTTGCCAAAATTGGGAGACAAAGCTGCAAAGGGTCCCATGGGTCTGTGGCTGACATGCCCCAGCCCTCTGTCCCTCTGTCCCCAGGCCGTGTCTGCAGCACCACGGCCAGGGACCCTCCCAGAGCGAGCCTCGGCGCCTGGGGTTCAGCACCACGGACAGGGACACCCCGAGACTATTTCGGGGGAAAAACACAGGGACAGCTGCGAGCAAGACGGGTTTGTTTAAATTAAGTAGATGTTGGGTTGTTAAGGCCGACTTAGACGTGGTCCTTAGAGACACTCAGCTGTTTGGATTTTAGTGTCAATTTCTTTCCCGTTAAGGATGAAGATTGATATTGCTGACGGGGGGGTCTATGTACAAATCACGAAAAGGGCGGGACTGCTGGGGAAGGTACCTCGAGCTGTTTATTTTCTAGCATCAGTCTCATTACATGGTTATGACAATGGGAAGATGCTAGTAGCTCACATCCTCGGTAGCAGACAAAGAACTTAATAACTTACTTTGAAAGTTTTTTGACCAATCACACAAAGCAAAAGCATATTGACAGTAGTTCTATCCAGCCACTATAGGCACACATACCTTTGGTTAAAAGAATGCTTGCTTATTTCGAATACAATGCCTGCTTGTAAGCCTTAAAACACAATGCACAGAGCTCCATTATTAAGCTTAGAACTTCCTAATATCTTGCTAGATATACTTTTCTGTAGCTTAGGGAGTTATTCTAGACAAGCGTTAATACACAGACCATTGTTCTATTTGTCCTTACTTTTCTACTTATGTAATTTTTCTGCTGACAAATCTTACGGCTACTGCTTAGCTCTAACTGCTGTTCTGCTGTCTCTGAGGCCTGCCTTTTGCAGCTTTCCCCAAACCCGTCTGATTTTAAGGATTCCCACAACTGAGTTGATAGGTTGATTTTAGCTTCATGTGCCATCTATCTCAGGACTTTTTTTCTAACAAACATGTGATTTCCACAGTGGTCTGTTTCTCCACAACTCCTGTGGAGACCTGCTGAGGCTGGAACTTGACCCAAATGTATCTCTGAGATGATTATCAAAACATCCTTTCTCTCATCCTACTCTGAGTGCAGGTAGACATATTCTGGTACTTTATGTTGCTCAATGACAGTGTCATAACCAGCCTTTTATAGCATCACCTTTGAGGGTTTTTTCTTGTCTTTAGTTGGTTATTCTCTGCGTCATACCACCTCCTCTAAAGAATGTTACAATAGATAGAATGCTTCTCATTTCCATTCTTGCTTTTTCTTCCATGTTCTCCTCTCTTCCCACCACAGGCTTATTTTCTGAAGTCACAGGAAGCATACTATTTGTACTTCAGATGCATATATCAGTTTCTAGGATCACTTAGCTATCTTCAAGCAATATTTTTAAATTAAAAAAAATTATTTAGATATTTGGGTAAAAGCCAAGTTTACAGGATCAAAAAGAGTCATTTTAGTAATAACCATAATAATTTTAATCTTGCTTTGCCTCAAGGAGGAGTATTGTTTGGAATGTAAAAATTCCCAAAGATAAGAAAAATTGTAGCTCAAAATGAACCGTGGATGTTTGAAATTATATTCTAATTTTGTATCTGCTGTTATTGTCCATCTTGCTCTTGTTTCAGTTTTAGATGTCCTGGACATATGTCATCTTCCAATTGGAAATGAACTAAAGGAGGTTCATGACCTTTTAAACAGTCACAAGAAACCATGGGGCACATGTCTGGTCATAAAATCTACTAGAAATCAAAATAAAGTAATTTCACACATGTGTCTTGGGCCATAGACATTCTAAATGTGTGTTTTCTGACTTCCTAATGTAAAGTGAAAGTTATTCTCTTGATGCAGTCTCTCTTCCTTTTTATATTCATGCATTTGAACTCAGTAGATTATGGGTGCTGCAGCACACATCTATGTAACTCAGATTTCTGAACAAGCACGATGGTGGCCAAGTTAAATATTGCACTCATATGGGAAATGAATATGGGATTTTTCTCACCTAACTGGAGCTGTTTAAAGCTGAGTTGGTCAAACTCCTAGGAGCAGGAAGCCTCTTGGGGTCAAACAACAATCCAGGCTTAAAAATAGTGGTCAGAAAACGAGAACATGGTAAAATAATGAGTCCTCCTTTGTTTAAGGAGGAGTTTAAGGTGGTTCTCAGGCTGTGGACTTTGATGTGCACATCAACTGATCTTTCTAAAATTCAAACATCAACAGATAAAAATGTAGATCAAATGAGGGAAATCAATACAAAAAAAATTACTAAGAAAAGATATGGTATGATCCTAAAAGTTTGAGGTGAATAGTTTAACAAGAGTAATTAAAATAATTTAGATATAATATCCAGCCAGTCACTTGAAGCTGCCTCAGAGTCATAAACACAAGGTTCATTTCCAAAGTGGGGTGGTCGCTGACATTCCAAAAGTTTGTTTGGTACTTTATATTGTTCAGCGTAGATGCTTATCTGAAAAAGAGTGTGAAATGGGAGCTGATAAAACTTACTGACAATGCTCATCTGTTGATGATATTAAAGATGATGGCTGACTAATCTGATCTTATGAAACAGGGTATAAGATGATGGGTGAATTCACTTTAGGAGGAAAGCAATGCGTGTGTGAAACAAGATACATTGATGGGCTCTTAGCTGATTTTTATTCAGGATTGATATAATCTGATTGGAATAGTTTCCTGTTTCTGTACTGAAACAGTACAGATTACAATAAAAAGCTCCTTATACATTCCCAAGTAACCCTTTCTAGCCTTCTGCTGCTCCTTTTCTCAGGCTTGGTGCTTACAGAATAATGTTTATTTTGTGTGCCCTGAGAGAAATCTGCATCAAATGTGACTTTGTGTCAGCTTTTGGCTTGAGGTCCTGTGCTCTTAGTACAAACAAAAAGGATTATGTTTTAGTTCTGATTGTCTTATGTGGATCTGTGTTAGGTACGATGGCAGCTGTTTTCTGTGGCTTATATGATGGGTTGGCTGGGAACATGGTCTGTAAAAGAAAGGCAAACAGAGAATGTTTTCATCTCCTGCTATGACTCAAGTGCATGTGACTTCTCACTTAATCCTATTTCTCAAAACCCATGGAAGTATTTTTTGTTTGTTTTTTAAACAAGGGAATAACAGTGCAGCGTTTTCTTTCAGTTGACAGGTTAAGTCATGGAGAGTGCATGCAAATGTTATCTTTTAACTGGCAGGGTTATATTCTAAGTCCATACCCTCCTCACTGCCTTCAAGCAGCTGGATTTCCCTCGTGACTCCTAGGGAAATCCTGTTTCCTTTCTCCCTGACTTCTTGGAAGTGTACAACACATAACAGCTGCCTTCAGTTTGGCTTCCCAGCAGTATTAAGGTGTAATACCTCAGGTGCAAAGTGTGTGACACATTCAGTTGTGCTGATTGTGATTAAACCTTACTGTGCTTCATTGATGTGTCCTTAATTAGTTTGCAGTTCAGCAGTGCATTGTTTTGCAATCTGCTGCAGGTGGTTGTAACAACCTTGGTACTAGTGTTGGTAATGTGAAGGCATGGAGATTTTTCTTTTAAATTCAAATTCCTCCAAGGTTTTAGGTGACCTGAGGCATATCCTGTCACTGACCTATTGCTTAAACATCACTAATATTGCATAATAGGGATTTTCTTTTTCATTTTTATGCTTAGCATCAGCTTATGACGCATATTTTTTAACTATGAACTTTGGGAATCTTTTGTCTTTTGCACTATTAAGTATTATTTATATTGACATGTTCAGATATTCTAGCTATTATACCATCTTTAGATCAGTTTTTCCTGACTGTTCCTGATGTCTCAAAGGAACATGTGTGCTCTTAAAAACATCTGAAATATAAACCATATGTACAAATACTTTTCATTTGCATGCACGTGACCTGTTTTTGCTTTTGTTCCAGCCCTTATCGAATTCTCAGTTATGAGAATAGAAACTGGGGTATTTAAAAGTTTTTAAAGCAGAATGTGATGATGTGTTTGTATCAAAATAGGTAAAGTACACTCACTAATATTATAATTATTGCAGTTTTAACATTGTGTGTACAAGTTCAACTAGAGAATTCCTTATTGAACTAAAGCGTTCAACTAGAGAATTCCTTATTTAACTAAGAAAGTACATAAAATTCAAGTAGCTGCTCATGTTCTTAAGTGACTAAATTATGAATCATAATTAATAATAAAAAATAGCATATCAGTTCAGAATTATTGTGTATCATTGAAATGCTTACTGGGGAAGAAATAAAGGTTCTGTCAAATTCTATCCTTTGGCTTCAGGTAAGTTTTGATTTATCTAAATTCATATATCCCCCTCCTAGCCTAGTCTTTGATGTAGGTTTTGGGGAGCATCTGCTGTGAAACCAGTGTTTTTTTGTGAATGAATTGGTAAGGACTGTTTTTCTCCATGATAAATGGTTTCCATTTTTTAAATCTTACACCTCAAGGACACTTTGGTTGATCAATGAGGGCAGCTCAAACCGTTCAGCAGATAATTGTGTTTGTTGTTTTCTTTGGGATATGGTTCTTCAATTAATTTGAGTTAGATATGTATTAAGGGTAAGATACCCTCTAATAAGATGGGACCTAATTTTTAAGAAAACCATAGCCAGTTGTCTGAGAGGAAGAATGGTGAGGCCTAGCAGTGAGTGAGACTAGGTTGAGAGGGGGGAATAGCATTTTTTGGCTGTTCTCAAACCCCAAAATGACAGATGAGAGAGTAATGATCTACACTATATGAGTTTATTCCCAGATATTTTCCAGCTGACCTAAGTGAATAAGGTTTGGGTTTAGTTAAACCCTTGCATCTTGTCTTTGTATCTCTGTTGGGGAAAAAAAATTTTACTCAGTGATGAGGCTGTCCTACTGACAATAATGCAACTATTGGCTAGTTCAGTCAATTTTATGTTGATGATACACAAAGTAACTTAGCAAGGTTTGAGTGCAGCAGAGTTTCCAGCAGTTGGCATATTTATGGAGAAAACCAACAATGAAACACTGAACACATTTCAGTTTCCTGAATGCTAGAGTACACTGAGAAGTGGGCAAGCAGAGAAATCTTAGGGGTGGAAGAAATGCCTTAAAATGGAAGACCTGAAGAGCTTGTTATAACAAGAACTTGTTATATTTATTAAAAAGCCTAGTTATAGTCTGTAAGTATCTTTAAATTCAGAATATACTGGGCACGTAGAGACTTTGTGATATATCAGAGAGAAGCTTAGTAAGAGCTCTTTGATAACACATCAGTAAATTCATAACCAAACTGAAATACATATAGTTTTTAGAATGAGGGTAAGAGTTATCAGAAGAAAAAGCTTCCAAGAAAAGTAGCAGATTGTCCACATACTCAGGAGTCAGATGCCTTTCTGGAAAGCGGCTTGGCCAAATACAGCTTGTGCTGTAATCAAGTGTGAATAGTTGGACTCAAAATCATACAATGCAAAGGCATTTAACCTCTTGTCACACAAGCTCAAGGCTATATCAGATGACCTAAGGGTCCCCCTGGTCCTTTAGGCCCAATATGAAAAATATCAGTAATGAAAACCAGATACTCATCTTGAAAATAAGATGTTTGAGAAACAAACATCATGCTTGGCAAGGATGCTACTAAACACGATACAGTAACACAAAAAATTGTATTCACAGGAATACAAATACCTTGTTATATGTGGGTGAGAAAACAGTGTAAGAAATCACAAAGAAAAATAATTTTCTTTTTTTCCCCTCTTTTTCCTTTTTTTTAAATTTATTTTTTAATTCCTTTCCTTTTTTTCATAATGAAATTGTGAAATATTTAGAGCAACGCTATTTAAAATATGAAAGCACATTAGATAGGCGTAAGAAGCACCTCTTACCTTCTTAAATGTAGAACTATAAAAAGTCATATTGTAATTCTTTCTTTAGAAGACTTAAATCTGTTTATTTAAAATCATTAGCAATTTTCCAAAATTTATGTATTCTTGAGCATGGGTGGCAGAGCCCAGGAGAAATTCTGCCTTCTGCAGAGGAGCAGTGAACATTCTGCTTTCTTCTGTTGGGTGCAGTGGGGCCTCTTCTGGAAGCAGAGGCGAGATGGGTCAGTGTTCCAATGTCTGGCACAGAGCAAGAATAAGAACTAACAAATAAAACTGTACACCACAGTGTCTGGACAGATTTGACAGAGTAGATGATAAGAGTCAGGGTTATTCAGTTATTTTTCAGCAAACCATTTTTCTTTGTTATGTTTCAAAGGAAGCAAGCAAGCTTGGTCCAAAGACTCAGATTTACTATATTCAGTTCTTGGTAAAAATGTGAAATTTTTTTTTTTTGAGGTATTCCTATATTTAAGAGTACTTGAAAAAATAATATCATTGAGTTGTTTTGCGTTGTTAAGAATGGCTTTTTACTTTCATAACTGTAGCACATGTTACAACAACCACTTTGGGCCAAAAAACAAGTGATCATGCCTTGGGAAAAGTGAAACCAAAAACTATCTTACCCCAGTTCTTGCCCCAGTTTGGATCATCTTTTTAAATGGACTCTGACTTGAAAGCCATACACATAATCCATTTTTCAATTTGATTTGAAAACTTTGCAGCCATCAGTGATTTCATTCTTCATTTTTACTCCTATAATTTCCTCTATTGTTTTTGGTCATTGGAATTTCTCACTCTCTACTTTCATTTTCCCTTCTCCATCTAAATAAACATTTTTTTATTGGTGAACTAAAATCTGATTTTCCTCTGGGAAAAGAGGTGCTGCAAATAAAATATGTTCTGGAATTTCAGGATATGAAAGCTTTTCAGCTCATTCTTCCTTAGAAGCTGTAGTGAAACTGAGTTGAGCAGTGTAAATTTGTGGTCTCCCAGCTACATCTAGCACAGCTTAGTTTGGAGTTCCTCTTTTCCCCTTGGCATTTACCCACAGGGGAGGGAATACAGTGTGTAATCATGATTTCCTGTTAATTTTGTGATATGAAATAACTGAGAAATTTCAATTAAATTTTTTTCTCCTTTTTTCTGTAGTTAACTGTGCCCAGTGCAGTGTAACACAGTAGAATCACCTCATCCTTAGAAGCAGTTGTCAGAAAAATATGGGCCTGCCTGGTAGAATGTATTAGCCCAATACATTGTCTCCATTTTATTATGAAGCTGCTGGGGAAGCTGTGATATACAGCACTGTCATTACAGATCTATTGTTAGAAGGGCTCTACAGTCTTCTGTGCACTGCCATTAATTTATAGCAGTAAACAATATGTAGCCCTCCAACTGCAGCAAAGCAGAATCTTTTAATGAGGTGGATGTTATTACCACAATAAATCAGTGCATTCGTGTAATGTATAATTCAATGTGTGTATTCCCACTGTAACTTCTCTGAGTAAGCTGATAGTGTATCATTGTCAGTGCACAGCTCCACAGTTCTTTTTTTTTTTTTTTTCCCCTAAGCTTTTTTCATTTGGGGACTTTTTTTTTTATTTGCTTGCAAATAAATGTGACATGTCTTGATAGTTGTCCTGTTGCAGGCTTCAGAAACCAACTGTAACAATAACAGCTAAAATCAATACTGTGGATTCTGGCTATATAGATCTCTGCATGATACCTTTTTTTTTATTTTTTGGAAAGAGAATGGAATCAATTCTAATTGAGTTTAGCTTTATATTCAAGGAATGTAATTCTATAACTATTGATTTGGGCTATACTCATTTGCAGAGTAATAATAGAGGCAGATAAAGAGAATACATTAAATGTTACAGAACCATACAGCACAACACTGTTCCTATTTTTAATTTGTATAATTTGTCTACAAATGACCTTCTTTTTTCTTTTCTTCCTCAAGCATAACTGAGCCTTTAGGGAAAATCAGTACAAATGGAGATTCCAAAATGGTTCTTGTAACAAAGCGACTTCTTGGAGTCAGTTTCATACTTCCCTGGAATAAATTTGCTAAATCAGATAAAAATCCTTTTATACAGGAACAGCTTCTTTTAAAGCATTATATTTCAAATTAGTGAACTGCAAAAATAGTAATTAACCTAAGATGTTTTTCTTTATCCTACTGCAATGTGAAAGCTGCTCTAAGTAAAAAATGTAAGATTAGATTTTAGGTCATTCAAAGATCTAATCTGTCCTAGAAGAGAAAATACTTTGAAGCTTGTATGCCAAATTTCACGTGAGCTACAAAGAAGAATTATTATTTGAATAATCATAATCTCAATAGCAGAGAGAGTTTTTCACTTGAACTCTGCTTAAATGAAAGATGAGGTTAGTGATACTTTCGTTCAAGGACTTTTAGTTTTTCCTCACCTTGTAGTCTATTCTTAAGTATATTTATTCTTGAAGAAGAGAGAGAAGGAAATATTGTTTCATGTTTATTCTTTGCTTATATTTGAATGCACCCATTGTCCATACAGATGAACATAATTTACATTAATAACATGCAAACAGTGTGCTATATCTGTATACAAAATTGTATTACACACATATTTTGCATATATATCCAAAGATATTTTAGAACTCTTACAGCATTTTACATGTGGAATTGCTAAATTCGCTTTTGGGTTTCTCAGTGATTTGTGCGACCTGTACTCATGTTCTTTCAAGTAATTTATACAAAAGTCTGCTGAGGAAATACACAGCTATAGATAGCAAAATATTATATTTCCTACTTTTAAATAAATCCCTGGGTGTTTACACTCTAGGTAAGCACTGGACAAAGAATAATAGTATTGGTTAAAGTGTGATAGATATTTTTGGTAATACATATGTTGTTTCTTTTATATAAATGTTTTATATAGAAATTCTGATCTTTCATTTGTCTATTTCTAAAGTTAAAATTATATGAATTAAGTAAAACTTTGCTCGAGGTGGAAAATAGAAAGCATAGAAACAAGAATAGTAATATCAAAATTCCAAGTCCGCTGTTAATATTCTGCCACTCCATCAATCACTACTTTTTTCTCCAAAAAAATGTCAGAAAAAATGTTTCTCAGTGTTGCTTACTATTTGCTTAATAGTGTATCCAACATGCACACATATCCACAGGCACCCAAGTTAAACAACACTTTGTCCCAGACATTCCACTGTGAATTGGATGGAGTCAGTGACTTGAATCAGCAGTAAATGGAGCCTGTAGTAATGCAGAGGAGATTTTTCCAAGCAGCCATGTGTGTGTGCATGAAATCTTGGTTCCAAGTACACAGATCTCCTCAGGTGCTTACAGGAACCAACATCTGCTTTTGCAAAGCACCAAACATAGTCTTCTCCACGCATGCCAATAATTCTGGTTACCAAAAAAGAGCAAGGGGACTATGATATGATAGTATTCACATTGATCTTATTTGCTTAATGAGTTTATTTTTACCCATCTCACAGCCTATTGGAGCTTTGAACCCAAAGAGAGCAGCGTTCTTTGCCGAGAGATACGAATCATGGGAAGACGATCAGGTCCCGAAATTTCACTATGGCACTCATTATTCAACAGCAAGTTTTGCACTCACGTGGTTGTTAAGGATTGTAAGTATATCTTTAAAAAATTATTTTCCTTCAAATGGTAATTAAAACAACAAAAATCGAAACTAAAGCTGAAGGGTATATGAGAGTACTGAAATTTTCTGGTAATTGCAATCAGTAGCATAGGAGAAATGTGCTCCAAAGTTCAAGCAGAAAGTTTTAGTTTTTCTGGTACAGCCTTTTCAAATCATTAAAGCTTTTTCTCCTTAAAAATTACTTTTTAGTGTACGTATTTCTTTAAACATGGTTAACTTCCCTTCCTTGCATATTTTCTGACTGGAACAAGTACCAAGCATTTGTAGTTCTTAATTAATATATTTAATTTTCCCCTCCTAATGACTGAGAGTTGATTTCTGATGATCGTGAAGATCTGTGATGTAAATAATTAGTTTTTAAAAATCTGCAACAATTTATATGGAAGTACTTTGTGCTACTACATATTGATAATGTATTGGTTAAACAATGCATTTTTCAATAAAATTGAAAGGTGATTTATCTCCTAGGAAGTAATTTCTTTGGGAAAGCATTAGCAGCACATCATTAATTAAAGCTTGTTAGAATGTACAAGCATACATAAATCCTTGAAGTAATTTACAGTGCTTAGCTAATTTCAAGCAATTATCCACTAATATGTGCTTAAGTGTTCTTTAACTAAGACGAGGCTTTTAAATCTTCCAATAATTTTTTTAAATCATAAATTATATATGCAACAATAACAGTCCTGAAGGTCTTAGTATTGGATGCTACCTTTTAGATTAACAGATCACCTTGAACAAAGTAAAACACGCTATTTTTGTTACATGCTAGTTTAATAAAGATTTAAGGCACCTGAGCTTGTTCATGTTGTTGAGAGCAATTTGTGTCAGAACTGACACAAACTGTAGTTTCTACTTCAGCCTTTGAGTATTTTCTTTTGGTTTTATTTGCTGTTCTTTATCTGAGTATCTGTATGCATGGAATAAGATTAAAAAGCATTTTATTGAATAAACAAGGATCAATTTGTATTTCTCATTCTTAAATAATAGAAATAATAGAATTAACCCTTTGCTATTAATCATGTGTCTGCCAGAAAAATAGCATCATTCACAACCAGAACCCAAAAGAATAATAAAGTCCTTTTCTTACCCTGAAATTTCTGAAGACATGAATTGTTGGGTTTTTTTTTTAATTAATCTTTTCATATGTATTTAGGAGCCCTTCACAACACTTTTCCTAAATCTGCAAGGTGGGAAGTTTGATCATGCAGATAGGACTTTTTCGTCTATTTCAAGAGCGTGGCGCAACAGTCAGCGTGACACTTCTGACATCAAGGTAAAACATTTCCTGATTTATACTGCCTCTGCCTTTATTGCAGCTGGGAGTGTAGGATGGAAAGAAGAAGACTGGGAGCCATCCCACTATTTGGAAAAAGATGCAAGGGAGATGACACGTGGTTTTACTTTTGTGAGAATATTTCAGTGAATTCTTCTGTGAAACTATAGCAAACATTTTTAGTCCTGAGACTGAAATATTTTGAACTGGGGAGGAAAACAAAGAAGACAAAGATGCTGGCAGTGGTGGGAAAGATCAGATATAAGAAGTTAGATTATTATCAGAGTTGGATTTTTTTAATGGAAGGAGGATGGACAAGTGTAATTTGGAGAAAATCAGGGTCTAGCTCAAGGATGTCACGCAACAAGCCAGAGACCTAAGTGACACAAAATCATTCACTCATATTTGTGGTGAGCAGGCAGTTAGAAAAGGGTTGGTTTGCAAATTACTGGAATGCAAAAATTATCAACTGACAGTGTGGAAAAAGGGATGTCTTGTGTCTGTGAGAATTGAAGGCAATCAGTGACTAGTGCAGTTAATTCCACTTAGAAAAAAATATAATGTCTATATGAAATTGGGAAAGAAGAGTTTATAAATTACAAACATGCTAGATCTTTTTCAAATTTAATTGGTCATTATGGGCTTAATTTCCTTGTCACCTGCAAGATTGGCAGATGGAATTTCAGAGTGCATTTTCTGGGTTTTTTTGAGAAATTGAGAAGGAGAAAGATATCAGTAATGGACAAATCAAGTATTTAATATGGAAAAAAAAGGAGCAAAGAAATTATGAGGTGAGTTTAACTACAATTCACAGAAAAATACTTAGGCAAATAATCAGACTGTGTTTAAGTGCCAGGAAGATAGCTTGGAGACAAGCAAATGAAACACATGTTTATCCAGAGGAGATTATGTCAAAGCAA
Organism: Camarhynchus parvulus; assembly: GCF_901933205.1. Taxonomy (NCBI): domain Eukaryota; kingdom Metazoa; phylum Chordata; class Aves; order Passeriformes; family Thraupidae; genus Camarhynchus; species Camarhynchus parvulus. The sequence continues at coordinate 58,885,062 of NC_044574.1, read as the reverse complement.
TCACAGTTGCTGATGAGAAAAGGTAACAGACCTTATGAACAGAGAAGAAGCAGATGATGATCTTACTTTTTTACATTGTCTTATGAGTGAGCTGGGATTACTCTGTCTAAAAGAATCCACTGTATTTGGAGAATAGCTACCAGCAGTTCATTATTAAAACTGAAAGATGTACTGAGCAGAATTCTTCTCGATAATAACAGGTTAGGCCTCAATTTCCATTGCTATTAGATTGGGAGGCACTGGAAGTGTAGCGAAATGGGTAATGCTTCTTGCAGAAGGGAAAAATTATTTTAGAAAAGTGTTAGGTGAAGTTTATTACGGAAAAGTAATAATTGTAATTTTCATGCAGGTTCTCATACAGTTATAACACAAGGAACAATCTACTGTGGGGAAAAACAAAAAAATATTTAGGGTTCTAGTACATCACCAGTGCATGTGAATTAGCAATATTGTGGTATAACAATAGTGAGTAACATTTCATGGAAGATACATCAACAGAAAATAATGTAACTTTCAAAATGTATGACAAAAACCTTCAATTTTGCCCAGCTTTAATTTGGTCTGAGCTGGAATACACCCATAGCTGCGGGCTAGTTGGAGAGAATCCACACTGGAACAATGATAAGAATGCAAAGTCTTGAAAATAAAATGCAGGGAAGGAGTGAGTAGCTATGTTTCTTTTTCTTCTAAAGCATATCAGATTGAGGAGGAGCTTGTGTCGTTCTATTACATGGATATTACTGTAAGAAAAAAAGGAAAAAATCTCTGCTGCCCATGCTGGATGGGATAGGAATTTGTGGTCTTAAATATCAGGAGGACTTTGGTTAGAATCAAAGTAACCTTCCTTACAGAAAAATAAAAGCTGAATGTTTGTCAGAAATAAAAGCTTAATGAACGTTTCCCTGGCAATCAGTGTAGGGAAAGGTTTTCAGAAATGCTTAGGTAACTTGTGGAAATCATATATGTGCAAGCTGGTACTGCCTTTAGAGGCATCCTTACTGTAAAGGATGATCTCTTGGAGTTGCTTACAGCTTCCTGAGACTGAATTGCTGTGAATTGCATGATGCTGCTGTGAAGCATCCAAGTGAGTACTAAGAGTACTACAGGAGTCTATTACTGAGATTGCATGAGCAACCAGGAAGGGGGATGACATTGAGATTTCCATAGGATATGTTTAAAGAATTAGAAAGGAAAATGTCGGAATGTTTCCATCTTCACTGGAAGTACCTGTATTCCCCATATTTCATTACAGCTGTGAAAACCAAGTTTCCTGATACTTGATGCTCTTACTTGCAAGTGTTTGTGAAATACATGTCTAAATGCAGAATACATGTTTTACATGCAAAATTGCAATATTTTAGCCTCCTATTGCTTGAATGTGTTTAGTTGACTCATGCATGGCAGAGCCTGAACAAAGTGGAACACTTTGATTGTGCTCCTGTAGTTACCAGCAAGTAGGGGGCACAAAGGAAAAAGAAGAGTTTGTTACCCTTGCAGCTGAAAAAATTGTGACGCTTAGAACCATTGAGCTGATTACAAGAAATTATTTCTCCTTGCTTCTTGTGTGGAAAGAATGAATGCAGTTACTGATGCTGCTGTCCTAAGATTGGAGGACTAACAGGAGCTGGCTTTGGAAAGAGCTCTTGCTGGCTGGGATCACTTCAGCAGAGAAAGCTGAAGTATATGTGTGCTGACAACCAATCTGTGTCAATATCCTGGGAAAACCTCGGATCGATGATCAAAGCACAAAACCAGTGCTCCTCTGTAGAATACCCTTTGCTTGAACTTCACAAATTTTGATTTCTAGAGGTGATTTGTGGTATAAAATTCAATTTCCTAGTTCTCCCTATCCATTTATTTGAGCAATGCAAATTAAAAATCTTTTGGAAGTTTACTAGTGTCTCACTACCACTCTGGCATTATTTACTAATTAGCTCAGGACTGGTGACTTTAAATGATTAACTGTGTGTTTTTAAGTTAAATATTCTGCACTAAAGAATCCTGAATGTATTTCAGTTTTGTGAGAGTACCACTTGATAAATTTAAAGTACTATATAGGCATGACGAAGTAACTCAGTTACTTCTTAATTTACGTTATTGGTGCAAACAATCCTGGTTAGTTTTGTTAATACCACAGAGAAAGCAAACCTGGATAACCTGGCAATATTTTCCTGCACTTGTTCAGAAGCACTTTTTCCTTCTGGTTTAGCACCTAACTTGTTCCAATAAGTCTATTTCTCATTATATTTACAGCAGCATAATTGTAACCCATGTTGGAATTTGCACTTTGCATGTGTTTTCCCTTTTTCCACAGTAGTTTGCTGATTGTTTTCAGTTTTTTGTTGTTGTTGTTAGTGTCATATATACAGATTTTAAGACCATCTGAAATCCTCTTGCTGTCCTCCAAACAGCTGTGTAGCCTTCTCAGTGTCATCTGGAATTTTACTTCTGCACCTTCTGTGCCAGGCCATTATTGAGCTTATTGACTGGAATTAAGAGCAGGGCAGACTCCATTACCATGTCCTCCCAGTCTGACAGTGAACTATTGATAACTGCTCTTGGAATATGGATTTCCAGCTTGGCTACTCCCACGTTATTGTAACCCAATCTCATCTCCATTCTCTAGTTTGCTTGTAGGAATGTCATGGGAGACTGGGACAGTCTCAGAGGTCTTTCTCAAAAGTAAAGCAACACCTTGCTACCTTTTCTTTCACCATCCACTACTGCAGCTTCCTTTTGAAAAGAAAATTAGATTGGTTTAATTCAATTGATTTTTTTTCACAATTTTTCACCAAGCTAGAGTCACTAGTATAGAGCAAGGTGCTGTTCTACATGTCTTTTCCTCTGCTGCTTTGTGCTTATTTCTTTTTCATGTGCTTTGAGTTGCTTTTGGTGAATTTGATTAGTTTTGTTCAAAAAGAGATGCTAGGAGACCATAATATTAAAGAAAACATTAGTAAACTCCAATTACACTGTTCTAGATTGTTCCACCATAAAATGGACACTAATTTGTGGGGTGCCGTGATATGACACACAGCTGTGGCAGCTATTGTAAGGCTGGGGGAATGGTACTGAATATCTGAATTTGTATCTCACACAGGTCTATTTGGCAAATTGTGATCTTCATAGTGTAAAACAACTGAATTTTAGGTAAAGAAATGCTGTTTCAGCAAGTTTATTGTGAAACTTATTAGCATAACATAATTTCAGACAGTTTTTCTTTAAATCAAACTTTGTATTTAAAGTCTCAAAAGTTACTGAATAAAGTTGCTGTGAAACTGGCAACATTACCCTTCTATAGGAGAAATTTCATGTCTTAGTAGTCACAAAAAGAGCAATGACCAGCAAAATTCAGAAGCAAGTACCTAGAAATTCAAATTTTAATCATAAACTGGTGTAGTAAAATTAACATATTTAGGATGCAGATATTTGGTTTTCTTAAAAGATTTGGTTTTGTGTAAAATTGTGCTGAGATCCATAACAGGGAAATACTTCTCTGAGTTAAAAGGAAAAGAAAAAGAATATATATTCCAAAGTCAGTCAGAAGTGTACATAGTAATCTGTGGGAATTACAGTAGTTACAAATAAAGCCATCTAGATGTGTGGATCAGCAAGTTCCATCTAATATCTGTGATCTGCCGCTTTTATAGCCAGGCATGTCTGTATTGAAAATGAAGCAAATCGTTTCAGTATCTACTCTGAACTCCTTGTGTAGGTGTTTAAATAACAAATTTAGAGTAAGTTATGGACAAGTTTTCTGAAGTCCAAAGGAGAAAGAATGTAGTTATACATGCAACTTTTTCCTGTTTCACTGTCAAATTAACCCAAATTACCTAGTAAATAAATATGTTCAATATATACCATTGAATACTTTTACTTAGATTCTAAGTAAAAAGTAAAATAATTATGTGTGTATATGTATATATATATATACGCAAACATATGTGTATATATGTGTATATGTATATACATATGTAAATAGAGAGAGTAACAGGATTTAAAGAGCTTTAAGGATGCAGGTTGTTATCCAATGAGATGTTGACTCCATAAAATCTATTTATTGATCAATAATCAATCAGGTCTTAATTGTGGTTATCATATGTTTCTTTAATTTACTAAATAAATATCTGGACTTTTTGTGCTTCTCTTTGCTTAATTGTGAATTACTGAGAAGTTTAGTATTTTTCTCAAACTAGAAAATGTTCGAGGTAAAATCACTTAGAACTTTAACAGAGCGGTTAAACATTGGCAGAATTTGCTTCTTCATTAATTACCTTCAGAATTTTAATGGAAACCTGTCAAAATATTTTTCTTACAGGTTGACAGAGTTTCAGGCAGTGTCTTGAGACAATTTCTTAGTTGACAGTTTCTTAGTGAGAAATAACACATATATAGCAGATGGAGGGAAACTCATGGGTAGTGAGAAATTATACTTCCCAACAATCTTGAAAATTATTTCATTGAAGTGTGATGAAAAAATGAAATTTGAGTTAATTTAATGGATTAGTATATATTTCTTGAATGCCATTTAAGTCCCTAACAGAAGAAATAAAGTGTGGCAATATGAATAAAAGTCTAGACTTCCAATATGCATTTTTATTATTCTGCTTGACAGGTTATATATAGGCTTAATATTGCTTAACATGATTGTGAAATAATTTAGTTTGAAAATTTGGTATCTTATAAATGTTTAATAGGATTAGGGATCTGTCATTGTTTCTAGACATCTTTGGAGATCATATAACTCTGCTTTAAAATGCATCTGTCACTTTCTAAACAAAAGAAAAAATAAAATTTAATTGCATTAATGAAACAAAGTATCTAGGATTAATATTTTTTTGCATGGTGGCCTGTATGAAAATAAATTACCACTGGTAAACTGACATCCTGTTGATATTACATTTTTGTAAAAAAATATCTTAGTGAATTTTCCTTAGGAATCGTTGTTTTCATGTGCTATAGGGCAATTTTTGTTAGAGAAAAATTGTACTTTTGTTTTATGCAGAATTTTATAACTATTTTAATAAGAATCCTGATATAGCAGGGTTTTTTTTAAGTATGTACTGAGTGCCAGATTTATGTTGATATTGTCTGTGGGCTCCTGTAGGGGGTACAGTATGGGTAAATGAAGGTGGCATAGAATGTAATCTTATTCCCTAAAGAGTTGCAGCTGAACCAATTACTAAAGATCAGGAGCAGGCCTGATGTTAACAGGCCACACCTGTGGCCAATAAGAACAAGTGGTATAAAAGAGTGGATTGGTGGGACCTGGAGTCAGGGCTGCTGCAAGGACCAGGAAGAGTCAGTGCTTAGAGGAGCTGCTTATGAGAAACATCGAGGAGGTACGAAACTCTGGTGATATGGAATCCTTGCACCATAATGATGAGAGAACTCTTGATGTATAAGACAACATGCTTCTTTTTCAGTTGTAGTGAAAAGCATGGCAAAACAACTGAAGTATTGCTTACCGTAAGGATCTCGTGTCTCACCCTTGTAGAAATGGTGAATTCCAACAGGGAAATTTCAAAAAGGAGTTTCCAAACACAAGTCCTAAAACAAGAGCATCAGCAAATCATAGAGATGGTGGGAGAGTTTTACCATTTCTGTACATGCACTGAGTATTGAAGATTTTAGAAGGGACTCACTCAGCAGAGTTAGAAAAAGTATGGAGGGAACCAAAATTTTTAGTTGGAAGGAAGACTTCCAGAGGGAACAAGTCTAAACTGACTAGAATCCTTTAGCTTGCAAAAAGAGATCCCTGAGGAAGAATGTGCTGATCATGTATGTCTGTAGTACCTGGAAGGGCGCGTAGAAGCGCAAATGAGGAACTCGCATTTACTGGGTTCCAGAAAACGGCCATTGGGACCATTCATCTGAGCTGCCAGGAAGCAGTTTCAGAATAGCCAAAGGAAAACCTGTGCAGACAAAACTACAGACCCCATGCTTGATGATTTTACAAATCAGAAGCATGGATTAGTTCAGAACCATTTAGCTGTAAGAAGCTGACCAGAATATCCATGCAGAGGTTGTGTTTTCCCTATGTTAGTCCAGTCCTTGTCACTATTCCAGGTGAGATATTAAGGGATTCTTCACTCTGGCCTCTCATGTCTGGTCCTGGATCTTCATGTGATGTTTGTGTGAAAGCATGCATTTTTTTTTTAACATTCTCATGTGTCCAGGAAGCTCTGTTTTCTAGAGTTGCACACGTGGGTCAGCATCTGCTGTCTTGATGTTAGTTAAATTTGTGATTAAAATGTTTTTTGAAGTTAAAAATGTGATTTGAACATTTTAAGAAAGAAGACCCCACAAAAACAGTTGAGGAGGACTGTTAAGGACTGCTGCTGCCAAATACATGAAGAACATTTGTTTACTTGATAAAAATTAATATTTTGTGATTTTTGCTGTTTTAGGAAAAACTTTAACTAATGTTATGATTTTCACCTGTATAAAGGCATTAAAAGTGGATTCTAAATGCAGCTCATTTCCAATGGCCACATGCGTCTGTTTGCACTCCCTTTTTCCGTGGGTAAATGTTAGCACATGGCCAAGAGAAGAAAATCACATAACAAAGAAACTCCTTTTGTAGAAATGTATCATAATGGTGACAGTGAAATACTTTCTGAAAACTCATTTCTGGAGTAATGAAAAGCTTTATGAAAAGTTTCTAATAGTCAAACTAGTAGAAATTACAGGTAGTTTTGACATTTCCAGCATATTGTTTCTGTGTAACCTAATGAAAACAGTGTGTTCTAGAAAGCCAAATGCTTTCTGATCTTGAAAGAAACTAATGAATAGCTGTACAGATACATATTTAAAGAAGAAATAAAAGCATTGGCAACATATGTAATGAGCTTGTATTTTAAGTGCTCAGAACTAGGATATGGTTTCATATTTGTGGCACATACTGCTATCAAATTAATAGCCCCGTGTCTCTGCTTTTTCTTTGCTGGTTTCTGTGATGATAAAAACTGTAGCAACCTCAGTGTTACTTTTTTTTTACGAACTTTATTTTTTACAGCATTTATCCTTGCTACATTCTTGTTCTTACGCAGTGAAATAGTTTCAGATCTCTTTTTTATCAACTACTTCTTGAGCATTTGGTACAGAAGCATGTTTTTTACCCTAGTTAATTAGGGGACTGTAAACAAAAAGATGTACAATTCAAAGCCAAGCAGTGTTTCACACAAGGATGGAGGTGATAATAGCTTAATTCCTGCTTGATCTTTCCTGTCTTTGCCCTGGCTGCTTCGGCTTGACCTTGCCCGCAATCTGATGACCTCCTCCTTGCACTCAGCCATTTGGAAAGCTGCTCATGCCATAGCTGGCCCTCAGGGGCTATCTTGGAGGCCAGTGAGCCGTTGACCCATGTCAGGACTGTGTTTCAGATCTGATCTGCTGATCTTCTGGCATGGCCACATCCTCCACCCACGGTAGACAAAGCCACTGAGGCAGTCTGATTTTTTTTCCTACTTCTCAAGTGGCCTGCAGCTTGCACTTGCTGTGTGGAAGACCAATTTTACACCACTCATTTGCTATGAAATACACTTCCTGAAGCAATTACATGTATTGATCCCCTCTTTACAAAGGAAGTAAATTCTCTAATTTAGTGGCTCAATTTTTCTAAATCCATCAGATTGCCAGGTTTGTTGGGTGTATTTAAGTCTCAACATCAAGTTCCAGAAAAATACCCCTTATAAACTAAACAACCAAAAAAACCCAACAACCAAAAAAACCTACCCAAACAATCTACCTTTAAAATATAGGGCAGAAATATGTGTGTTATGTCTTTATGGGCTTTTTCTATTAAGTGTTATACCCAGACATTGCAGATGTTTTTATGAAAGTGCATAAATAAGGTTCTAATCCCATTAACTTGGATAAATTTATGTGTTACCTACTGTGTATTTTATAAAATGCATGACAACTTAGGAAGTTGCAGATCTCTTTGCAAAACAAGGAAATAATCCACATATCCAGGAGAAAATCCTTATGGGTTTGAGAGTAATTTTCCTTCTTAGCATGTTATATTCAGTTTTGCACTAGAATGTGTCATTTTCTGCTTAATAAAAGTTTTGTTTAGCCATTACTATTACTTTGTTTTTCTGAGTAGACTTAGAAATCACAATTCCTGTACTGTTTTTCCTCAGCTGTGGTAGCTGTGCCAGCAGAGATGCCCAGAGCAGGCCAGCCAGGGAGGTGTAAATGCTGAGTTCCAGTCCTGTTCAGAACAGGCCTGGAACATCAAAAACATCACTTGTTTACAGCAATGATGATCCTGACAAGGAATTTAGTGCAGATCTTGTAACTATGTGAAATCCCTGCCTTTTTGTCTCTTGTGCATGAGGTTTTGTGTGGTTCTTCCCTGTAATTTATAGACTGGACACATAATTGAGTAAATTAACTTTATGTGAAAGAAAAATGTGAGAGAAAAATATTGACTCTATTCAGCTTTGTGGGGTTTTTTGTTTGTTTGTTTTTATGAAACATGTGGCATAACTCCAGGTATTTTGGAATTTACAAAAAAAATTCAAAGCATGCTAAGGAGTCATCATATCTACAGGTCTGAATTTTAGAAAGTGCGGAAGGGGACCCTTCCAGGGAAGGAGGGGGATGTCTGTGGGAGAATTTTATATATTCTCTTTGCTTAATTCCATCCTAATAATTACTTTTTTTAACATGACACAGTGCATCCTCTGACAGAATTTATAACATGGCATTGTTTTTCGTTTATCTACAGGAATTGATTCCTGAATTTTATTACCTCCCAGAGATATTTGTCAACAGCAACAATTACAATCTGGGAGTGATGGATGATGGAACAGTGGTGTCTGATGTTGAACTTCCACCATGGGCCAAAACCCCAGAAGAATTTGTTCGCATAAACAGACTGGTAAGATGGCTCTCTTCTATTGTCCAGTCACTTCTGTCTTGCAAGATTCTTCTGAAATAATTTGCATCTTTGCCTGCCATATATATTTATAATTTACACAGAACTATGTCTGAAATGGTATGACGATACAGATTTACAAATGTAGGAAGAAAAAAGCAATGTAGTATTCTCAGTCTTAGATTTGCTCAAAAAAGTTTGAATGCGATCTAAATGTACAGGAGATTTTACCCTTTTTCTATGTCAGCTCTTGTGGTTCTAAAGAGCTAATAAAATCATCACTCTACAGAAGGCTTGAAAAAGTTTGTTTGATCATAAAAATATTTGTGACTTAAATGTGATTTTGAGATTTCTTAATTTTAGTGTCCGTATAACTCCAAAGAGGCATTTTCAATCTTCTGCCACCTCTTCCATTTCTTCTATTAAACTGATATTTTTTAGAGCCTTTTTTACAAGAAAATAAAACTAAATTCTCCTTTGCCTGCTTCATTCTCAAACCTGTGTTACTGTTCTCTTCCCTGTTTTGGGAAATGCAGTTGTTAGCACTGCCTATCTTCACTGTGCCCTCTGGGCAGTGAAATGAATTACCAAATAGCTATTACATTATCACTGGTGGTGTTTCAGCACATTCTCAAAAGCTATGTTAGGCTCTCCTCAGAATGAAACAGTTCTGCATTGATGGCATTCTGAATTAAATAAGAGAAGCTTTTCCTAGCAAATCTTGAAATACAAGGCTGCACTTTTCATGTGGCAGCCAGCTAACTGGGAAATAATGAATTAAGGCATGGAAACTCTCAAAAACCTTTCAGATACCAGGCTTATCAGGATAACATCCTGATACTCCTAAATTAGGAAATGGGAATCGAGGAAGTTTTGTTGTTGGTGGCACGTCAGGCTTCGTAACATTGGAGAACCTTTACATCAGAAGAAATCTGTGATTCAGAAGTTAATTAGAATGTTTTACGCTGCACTTGTACTGGTGACATGATACCATGGTTTTCAGAAATGCTGTGTGGCCAAGATTCCTACAGGCAGTGGTAGATGCACCATAGAATCACAAAGAATATTGGATGGATTTAGTGTTTTCTTTCATCCATATGTATGTGCAAATTTTATTTAAATGAGATATGAATTACAGTAACATTTAGCAGGACTACTTGGCAAACCATATTGAAACTCAGCTTTTGCTCTCACAGTTGTGGTGATGGGTAGGGGAGGTAGCCTGACACCTCTGTGAGCTTGGCATGTGCTCGTGCTTCAGAATAACCTGGGAGATGCAAGGCTGTGTTCTTGAGCAGACTTGTCAAAGGCACACCTATCAAGGTGACCTTGATCTCTCATGACTCTGGTGTTTTAGATTTTGCATTAAAATATACTTTTATTCTATTAGTTACAGATCTGGCTTTCCCCACTGTGAAGTTAATCTCCCACTTCCTCATTGTCTAAGATCTTAGCTCTTAATTATTTTTCCTCATTTCAAGCCATGGGCCAGGTTTTCTCACCCTCACCTCCCTGTATGCTCTGACCTACCATTCCCTCATTCTTCCTTCATTTCCCAATCTGCTGCTCCTGTCTGCCTTTCTTGCACCTTTCTTTGATATCTCTCACTTGCGCAATATTCTCAATGTGAAATTTTACAGTTTTCAAGTATTAGTTACACAGAAAAAAATTTGATTTTTTTAAAGGCTTAAGCTAGTTACAAAAGTAAGAAATAATTTATCAAGCATTGGTATTAAAGTGTGCCAGACATCATCCAAATGATGTCAGGTGTCCTACCAAACGGGTAGGACCTACAGCTGTAGGTCCTTGATGCTGTTTCTGTAATTAGGATACCAAGTTTTGGTCAGTCTGGTAGCATTAAATTTAAACCTCTCTGCCAATGAATTACATTAACTGCTTCTGTCTGACACGGTTAAACTTATCCAGGAGTAGTGGGCCTGGCTGGTGTGGATGATGCCCTCTGTGATCTGCCACTTTTGCAGTGGAATAACGCTGAGAAAATTACATGCAAATATTAAATTTTCCTTGTTAATACTTGGTGGATTGAATACCATCACCATCAAATCAGCATAGTTTCTTTTTCAAGTAGAATAGTTTAGGGACAATGCTTAAAGCTCAGATCACACTAATATGATCAAGAAAAGCTTGCTACAATGTGGCTGATGTATTCAGCTAATATTTCCTTGCTGTCTCCCTGGTTCAGACAAAATAGGGATTACAGTATTCCAGGTGCTCATTTTGTAAGCTATGACACACAGATATTTTTTCCCCTTTGCATTTGAGTTTACCTCTTTAAGTCCCCAGATCTTATACAACGATTGGAGCTCATGAAATGCATACTACTTTGATCTGTGACCTTTCTGTGGTGCTAATCGGGTTCTTGATATCATTATACCTTGCTCATTAATCATATTTCCTGCAGCCCGTCAGGCAGCCAGACAGCGCGAGCCCCTGTTTGAGCCGCGTGTTGGCAGCTTTCTGCTTTTCCAGATTATTACAGTGTGATACTTCAGCTTCTCATAACCAGACCCACATCAAGCTGTGTGCTACAATTAAAGTCAGATGGTCCTCAGGTTGAACAGCGATATTCTGTTGCAGCTGTCTGTCTTTCTGGAACAGAGCAGCACAGGGAACAGATGATATGTAGGACAGTGCATAATAACAGCTTGTACAGTACTGGGTCAATAGCAGGGGTTCAGAGCATTAATTGACAGGCTGATAGCTGATTTAAAAGTGATTTCCGACCTATTTTTAATTCTATAAAATGTGTATTTTAATTGAAATAGGTCATTGCATGTTGTCTGTGTTCGCTCTGAGAGAAAAAGCAGAATGGTATATAATTAACACTGGATTTTGATTGATGCAATGTTATCATGTGCTAAATGGTAGCATCAGGATGTCATTCTAGGCAATATGAAGAACTCCAAAGTGCATCTATTGCTTCTGCATATAGTTGGTATTTTGTATTAGTCTGTGATATACCATGTTTTGTAATAACATAACTCAGTAGGGGGATAGGGTATTTTTCTCTGAGACAGTCCAGATTTTGATGGAAAAGTGACTGTTTTTACCATTGTGAAACACTATTATGTACCTCTAAAATTCAGGCATACTATGTTTAGTTCCATGAATTAACTGCTAAGACATCTGAAAATGTTTTTCAGTTTATACAGGTGCAGTTGACAATAACTGTATTATTGTCTAAATTCATAATTTTATAAATATGTGTGTAATAAGAATTATAGTATTAGCTTAATAAGAGTAAAACCCACAAGCTTTTAAACAAGATAAAATTATAATTAGTCCCCCCAACAAAACAGAAAAATCTCAAATGCAACATACTGTTGCATCCTTACTTTAGTTTTTCCAAATTGTATCTTTAGCATTCAATATGTGAGCAAAAGGGAGGATGCAAACTTCAGCTGATACCTAACAATTTTTGATTCCCCCATGCTTCTGAAAGACCTACAGGAAATAGGAATGGGAAGTGAACTTGGGAGAATATAAAGAGATAGATGCTCAGATGTGGTTTGGATGCAGAACTCCAAAACCTTTAGCAGCAGTTTTCAGACACAGAAACAGATAGAACCTTTAAAATTTAGATTTTTGTGGCATCTTTTCTTGACTTCACAGTCTTAGTTATGCTAGGTGCTCTCCTTTAGAACAGTTTTCTATTTTAAAAATTTAATTTCATGTCTTGGACCTAGGGATAATTACTGCATTCAAGCTGATAGACATTTTAAATGCCCTTTGTATCATGCATGAAAAGTAGACATTTACAAAGACCAGGTGAAACCCAGGAAAAAGCCCTATGCTTCCCACTGATAGTTAGGAATAGCTAAAAATCCCAATAAGGAAGTTCTGTTCTGCATGGTAAAGTAATCTATTTTGTCCTGTCACTGAAAGTTGGATGTCTGAATTGGGAAGAATTAATTTGAAACTATTAATCAATAGATAATAACTGAATTTCACACAGCTTTGATGAGCCTCAGCTTTTTGAGAATTAGATTGCTTCAATGATAATGAAGTCATTGAGATCTGTCAAGACAGCTTTCCACAATGTATCTTAATTTAAGTGTTTTAGTGCTTTATTGCATAGTTAGTCCTTTCATGATTTGGAGTTTATCCATTTTGTTCAGTACTGGGGGAAATGCAAGACAGATTAGAAAAGTGATGAGATTACTGTGCTGGACTGAAAGTTTTGAAATCTAATTTTCAAATAATTGAACATGTAGTACGTGGAAGCTGGGATGCTTTCTGAAACAAATGAAATGTTTAAATACATAAAGATGCCATACACAAAAGTAAACATGGCAGAACCATGAAAAGCATAATGGAAAGGAAGGGTAGAGCAGTCATTTACCCCAATACAAATTTTAGTGGGGCACAATGAATCAGTTTTAAGAACTGTCTAAGGTAAGAAAAATCTCCAGTGAGATTTAGAGGATCATTATCAGTTGATATGGGGCATTACTTTTTAGCACAAGCAATTCCACCTTATACCAGGCTACACTGAAAAAGCAGCATCCCCTGCCAACTCTCACACAACAATGCTCAGAACTTCAGGCTTTGTGAGATGGATGAAAAAACAAAACTTGGTTTTGAAAAAATTGTTACTTTCAGTCTCTTAAAACTCTTGCTATTAGTCAAATATAGATACGGGGTTACAGCCTGGAACGTGGAATGTACTGGATTTTTTGTGTGTTATCTTAGAAAAATCTCTGTGATGTTTTTCCTGGTTCCACAGCTGTGTATTTGAAAAAGTGTTACAGCAAATCATTACTGTCTATGTGAATTAAGGCTTAGAAGTGGGGATTGCCAGTAATAGATTGCTAGATCATTAGTTGTGTATTCCTGATAACAGCTGACTCATTCAATATGTTAAAAACATTAGAGGGCAGAAAGAAGGGTAAAATGTAAACCAGGCTTAACCAGCAACATCAGAGTTGTAATGTGTGCAGCATCTACTTTGAGATTCTGGTCTTCATAGAATTGGATGTGGTCTTAAAAAGCTGGAATGCAGATGGAGCTGTGTCCCCTTACCAATGAAGATGCTTCCAGCAATCCAGGTTGATGTGGGATGTTTGCAGAACTTGAGAATTTTTAATATCGGTACTTTCAGACTCTTTCAGACTCTGAACTGTTACTTCAATTTCTATTTCTGATATTTGGTTATTTCTTGTGGCTTTTCTTTGAAGATTATTATCTATATACAAAACAAGATCCATACAATAACCTCTGAATGGAGGATGTCTATTAACTCTATAAGTATTATAATTTTTAGCAAAAATCACTTTCATAAATTATTTTAGAAAAGATAGCTATAAAAATAATCTGTAGCTTTGCTTTTCCTGACAAATACTTTTATTTCTATGCTACGAATGTGCATTATGCAATTAAAATAGCTATATGTTAATGCAATTAAAATAGCTGTATGTTTAAACATAGCTATTGCCAGTGAATATTAAAGCATCATGCTACATTCATTTTATGGTTATTCAAGATGTAACTATGAAAAAAGTTTTGTACAGGAGGTAAGGTTCCTTGTATCAGGCAAAATAAACATTTTCATCCATAGAAGTCTCAGAAATGTAGCAGTCTAATTCCAGTCAGGAATAGTATTCTTCAGCGAAGTTGGGTGTGGAAGGTCCAGTCTGCTGGCATATTGGATTTCATCTGTATAAAAGGTTTATATTGTTTAATACTTTTTTTCCCCCGCCCTCATCTATGGAAACAAGGCAGTCCTGGGAAGTACAGGGACTCCACTGTGTGTGCACTTAGGCAGAGGGGCACAGGTGATCTCTTAAACAGCTGAAGGGAATGTAGGCTGGTGTGTGAATGAAGCAGCAGGATTCCTCCTTCCCTGGAGAAGCACTTCCATGACTCCAGTGTGCAGTTCTAGTCGTTGTCTGGTTTTCCCTTTCAATTTCTCCATGTGGAATACCAGCACTGGCTTTAAGTTGTCTGCTTTTGCATTTGGTGCATTGGTAAATCTGTGTTCCTGCACCACTCAGGGTCATCTCCTGCCAGCTCAGCACACATGTGACAATTTCATCATCTGTGTTTGTGCAGGATTTTTTCCACTTTTATAATTACTTTCCAAAAGTTAGATACCTTTGTTGTCTTTGAAATAGCAACATTTGTTGGCAGGGTAGAATCAAAAAACCTGGGTAATTGTGAGCAATCTTTTGATTTAATTATATCATGTACAGGTCTGATTATTATCATAGAAAGGGGAGGAATGAGACTTTTTTATCCATTCTGAAACACTTTATTCAGATCTGAAGATGAATGTAGAATAACCTTATCAATGCAAGCATAACCACAAATAGGTGAAATTGGTGCAGGCAAAAACCTAATCTGTGGGCGTTCTGGAGGGAAAATTAAAAAATCATTCAATACAAGACATTTTTGAAAAGTAAAGAGGAAATATTTCTAAGGGAATGTGATATATGGCCTATTATAAAAGATCTGAAAATCTGTGAATAAAAAATGTAAACTAATTTTTCCGTGTGTACAATTGACTGCCTGTGTAACTTATTTTTATTGAAGTGCCATCTAAGAAATATGGCCGGAAATTCATGTTTATTTAAATCCGATTCTGTTGGAATTGTGGCTTTATTAATTTTCATATATGAATTTTTATTGATTTAATTTGTAAAGAAGACTACAATACAGAGAAAGTCACATAAATTCAAGAATATGAGGGAAGTAATTAAAAGTGAACCCAAACTGTGCTTTTGAACAGAAGGTAAGAACACTGAAAGCATTCAGTTTGGGTTTCATAATACAGCAAAATAGGCTAATATTGGGAGATGGGATTTGCATAATATATATGATGGAATACACTAGAGAGATGCATCTGTAGGACAAAGTTAATACATAATAAAATACATGTGATGATGGAATGAAACTGGTTTTTTGCCTTTTCAATGAAAACAGTAACCTAGGTAGCAGATCATCATTTGCTAGTCAAAAGCCTTGATCTATTTTCTATCTATTCCATCTTTGTAGATAGAAAGAGAAAGCAGAGTTTTTAAAGTCTGTTCTTTCCGTAACGTTTCCTTCTTTACCTTATGTCTGCAATTCCTACCATCGCTTTAAACTGCATGCAAGTTACTTTATAGAAATTACAACCGAACTCTGGACTTCAAGAATGCAAACAGTGTAGAATTATTTTTTAAAAGTCCACACATGCTTGTATTTCAATAATTTCTGAGAGTGGGATAGATGCTAGTAAATGAAGAAAACTTAAAGGACTCATAGACAGTTTGTCTTTGCTATTGTGAAAAAAATAGTTAAAGAAGCTGGTGTCAGAATTTGCCACACTTCGTAATTTCTAAAACTTTAAGGCCTTGAATAAGGGTAGCCTAGTTCTCTCATTTAAAAAAAAGCCATAACCTATCACATTCTAAAAATAGTTCTAATTAATTTCCAATTGTTAGGACACTACACACCTATGTGTAATGTGTCTGTGTTAGTGGGGTCTGAAACTAAACAAGGTGAGCTGGAATAAAACTAAAATGTACAAATATTTTAACTGACAGCAAAATTAAACAACAATAAATTAACTGACAGCAATTAAACAACAGTAAGAAAAGCCTAGATATATGTATAAGAGTCAAAAGGAAACAAAGCCTAAATTAAAAGTATGGAGTGTAAAGAGTGATGGGGTATGCAGATTTCCTAATGAGGTAGAAGAATTTACCATAGAAAAGATAAATATTAAAACATGGAGGAGAACATTATGCAGCTGGGGAAGATTATAGCATGTTGAATATAACACAGTGTGATAGATACAGTTAAAAAAAAAATAAACCTAAAGTAGGTATATTTGCTTTTATCCAAAAATAAGATGATTGGAAGCAATCTAGACAATTAAATTTGCTTTCAGCTCTTTTGTTGTGTGATGTTGTAGAACTGGTGTTTGAAAGCGAGTCTGTGGAGGACATTAAAGTTATTACTGTGTGAAATGAAGTGGGAAACAATTGTGCTGGAGCTACTGCCCCATTTAACAGGTGTTCACTAAATCTGTCTTCTCTTTTTCTGTTCTGCAAATGTTGTGCCTGGACTGATACTGCTGAAAATGTATCAAGAATTTTGAGTAACATGTAAAAATTGCTTCATAAGCTTAGTGGTAAGGGAGGAAAGAAAAAAGTTTGAAAGAGATGGCAGTTTTTCACTCTATGTACTGAAACTTACATTCTGTGATTGGAAGTGTCCTTGCAAAGAAATATCCAAGTTGTTTCTCCTGTAACGAGGTCAGGACTCGCATACAGCGAATGTACTGGTGAGAGACCCGGTAGGATACGGTGTTTGATTTGTTTTTGTGTCTGTTTATGGGCCATATGGGAAAACATGCTGATAAACTTGAATTTGGTGGGCAACTCAAAACAAAGTATTTGTAATAGAGTCAGTGTAGAGAAGTTTCCATCCTAAGTATTGGAAAAGGAGGTGAGATTTTTGGCAATATTTGCATACATAGAGCTGGGGTTTTCAGCTGAGGAAGGGGAGGGGCTGAGGAAACCTGACCATCTGTGCCCTACATGGAAGGATACAAAAAGAAGTCAGCCGAGGCTTTGCTTTTGGTGCTTTTTCCTGGCAAGACTCCACTCCTGGGATGAGGAAGAGTAATGTTTCTAAAACCATCTGGGGTACAGAGAAAGCTTATGACAATGATATGGATGTAGGATGAACTCTGGTATGAGGAAAGACTTTGTTGTTCCTAGAAGAGAGGAGATGAGAAGGAGGATAAGAAAACCTTACAGTATAGTGTATAGTACTGAGAAGATGCGTCAGGATATGACATGTGTTATTTTGTAACATGGGGACATAAAAGTTGTTCATGAAGTGATAAATTTAACTTTGCTACAGAGTAATATTTTTGAAAAAGTGTAATTAGACTCAGAAATGTAGCAATAATACTCAGAAATCAGAGAGGGACATTTATACAAATAAAAGCATACTTAGTTTTTTATGTGGTACAGAACATGTAATATGAGATACAAGATCTTCCATTCAGCAGTTAAGACAAGCGCAGAGAAATATATGACAAAAATAGTACCCACCTCTTCTAGCTCTAATAAATAGAAGTATTATTTTCTTAATCTTATTAATGATGTTTTAGTCATTAGAGCAGATCTTTAGGCTTTATAGAAAGAAAAATCTGAAGACATGTTTCCAAAACTTAGGGGATGTATCTGAGGAGAGCTCCCCATCTCTTCCTACCCCTCACCAAATTTCCTCGTGTCTTTGTTCAGGGACAGATGTTTGTGAAGCTGTGCTTTAAACTGAAATAACATGGAAAAGCTTTATTTCTAACATCAGTTATTATTTTAGTGACCTGATTTGTAAAATTTTTCTCCCACTTATGGCACTTGCACAGGAAATGGCATAGTCAGCTGCGCTGCAGTGGAGGTACAAACATTCTCGAGTGGAAACCTCTGCTTGCTCTGTTGAAGTTATCTCATTAAGCAGCAGCGAGCAGTGTGGGCTTGTGGAGCTGGCCAGGCTGTAGTTAGCCCTGTTCCTGGTCCCAGTTTGATGATAGCAGCCCTGTGCTCTGCAGGGAGTATCATGCTGCTGCCTGAAGAAAGGCAGTGTCAGGCTCCTGGTGATTATGTGCCTTTGCAAAAGCAGTGGGTGGAAACTGATGGAAAAGGTTGCTGCACCCCAGCCCATCTGCTCAGCATCAGCCTCCTGCTAGATGGTCCCTCACATCTGCCAGTTGTTACCCTTTAATTGGAAGTTCAGGTGTAGCCCTTTTGGTTTAAGGAGAGGCCAAACTATAGCCCATTAGTCAAGAAAAGAGAATGTCCTTGGCAACAACAATGCAGGTTTTTAACAATCCAGGTCATGTTCACACAAGTCATAAATGTGCTGGGCACTTGGTTGCTTTGGTCAGATTGTTGGTGCGCCTTAAATGATAAAGGACTGTGAATTCTTTTCCCAGTTTCTCTTTGTGAAGGAATTTGAGCAACCCCAGATCTCTTAGGTTGTGATTTTTATTCTCAGTCTTTATTAGTTAAAAGGCTGCTTATGCTAGCTACAAAGTCTCCCTTTAAGTAAATACTTGCTGATCTATTGATCTGTATTAGTAACATTTGTGAGAGGCAGAGTCAACTACAGAAACAAATCCAATAAAGGGCCAGTTTTAATTTCCTTATTTAATTCTCAAATAGCCACAAATTGCTATACTCTACAATTTAAATCAATACAATTATTCTGCTTTTGAAGCATGAAGTAAAGGACCATTAGTAAAAAATATCAGAGCTAGAGTTTCTCGTGCTTGTGCTCACCTGATCGTTTCCAGGTTAGTTTAAGTACTTAAAGAATGTTTTGGCTGCCTATCTAGGATCAGTTTGGCTGAAACATGTTAGGGAGCTCTCACTTGCCAGTATCTGGCAGATCTGAGGAACAGAATTTGGGAAAAGGGAAACTTTAATCAGCAACAGCGAGCAGGTGTATCTTCCATTAATGTAGCTGCTCTGTAGGAGGATAGTGGAGGGTATACCTACAGAAAGATATTTATGTGACTCAGAGAAGGCTAGCTGAGACAGCCTGGCTTACTTCTTTTTGAGAGAAATTTTCTCTAACACTAATGTTTCAAAATAAGTCTCCAATACAAAAGTTATGTGAAATCTCAGCTTTTTTCCTTTTTTGCATTCTGTTATATTCCTTCCTATTTGGATTTTATTTAGGTAGACTAGTATTGCTATTAAAAAGCATCAGCTTGTAAAGCAACATTAAAGATACTAATAATAGCAAAAGTATAACTGGCATTCAAATAGGTTATAAGCAGACAAAATTCTGCATTGATAAAGTGACATAAAATATACTCTTGTGAGGTCCTTTCAGTTTGTCCTTATCCAAATGGAAGAGATTTTCTAAACTACAGTTAAATGTTGGACCTGATCCAAGTTAGTTGTTAGTGAGAGTTGAACTGGGCTCATAAAAACATGAAAGGTTCAGCAGCATGCAAGTAGTTTAGAGGAAATTGATTTAAAATATTAGGGAACTCAAGTGGGTTTGGTTTTGCAATGTGTAGAAGAAAAATAATGCTGGAAGCTTCATTTATAATGTTTATTTTTAATTAATAAATCCCCCAACATTCTCCATTGTTTAAAGAAAAAAACCCCACACACCAAAACAAAACCTGTGTAATTGTTTTGAGGATGTTCCAAACCACATGCTAGAATAAAAATAGTGCAAAGTATCTTGTTTCTAAAAATCTCTTAAAAAATAAATTGCAAATGTATAGCAGAAGAGTCCTTAAGGGCAGTGAAGCTTCTTAATTGTTACTGACATTATCTCTTGCCATCTGCTTTCTGAGGCAGAATAAGAACTTTGTAATGAGGATTAGGAGTGGAGGACGGTGAAAGCATGCTCCAGGAGCTGCTGGAGCGTTGTCTGCTTTCATAATAAATCACAGGATAACTGTTTTCACAACAGGCTTTTCATAATATATTTTGCCTATAGTAATATAAATAACCTAAGAATTAAAATTTGCTGCATAATCTCAAAGATGTTTGATATATGTTAATTTACTTTATTAAGCCTTTCTCTAAGCTGCTAAAAGCACGTGAAGCAGCCTTTACTGCATGGACTTGGACGTCTGCACTGTCAATATCCTCCCTTCAGACTGATGCAAGCCCATCATGCAGACACGCCCTTGGGCTGTGTGTACACCAGAATTAAACTATGAGGAAAACCCATTCCAAAGCTGCATACAAACTTAGCTCATATCCATTTTAAGCTCAGTTTTGCTGTCAGTGTGGACAGATCTAAGCTCTTCACAGATTTTTGGCAGATGGTGTTTCTTTCTGCCTTCATTGTTTGTTGAACTGTGCCCCAGTTGCAGTTTGCCCTGTGTGGATTAGTGCTTTAGAATAATTTTAGAAGAGAGCAATATTTAGGTTTATTCTTTTGGGTTTGGATGTTTCTCTCCCAAATATGGAGGGAAGTTCCTTTTGCATTGTTGTTACCATGGGTGACCACTTAATGAGAAATTTTGCTTTGTGCTGAGATTCCTCCCATGGGATGGTGTCATCTAACCTGATTGTGACCCATTTACAGGCCCTTGTACCCAAGGTGTAAACAGTGTGCTGACTCGTTTTTGCTACCATTTTGATATTGTGGCTGCGTAGGAGACTGACATGAGCTGGACTGTGCACTTGAAATGGATAAATCCTGTGTACTCAGCATCGGTTTTGTTTCTGGCTACATCAGCACAGTCACATTAGCTCAGTTTTATTTCCAGTGCTTTAAATCCTGCTGATTTGGATTTGTTTTATGCACCCTTGTCCTGCAGCATATATAAACATTATCCTCGGTGTGGTTGGGCTGGTGATGGGCAGGCGTGCTCGGGGATCAGATAAAACCGCCTGGCAAGCTGGGTCTCACCAGATGGCCATCTCTGGTTTATGTCAGTTTTGTCACTTCCCTAACAAGAGCAGGTCCCAGTGCAGGAGCAAGGTAAGGAATGTATTCCATTGGTGTTCCCTGAAGTGAGCCACAGGGTTTCCTGGAGATGGATGCTTCTTCTATAATCACACATCTCTGACTGTAACATTCCCCTTTTTCCTGCTCCTTTCATCATGAGGTTTAGGATGTAACAAGAAGTGAAAGAGTAAGGAAGGAGAAAAACTCAACTGAAGTTGTCCCTAAAATTTATGTTTGTCAGGGTCAGTTGTAGGCTGCAATGAAATGCCACATATTGGGGTTTTCCAGTCCAAAGATCACTTTCTGCAAAGAGACTAAAAAGGGTAGTGTTACGTAATTAGTGGCAGTGGAACTTGGTGGCAGAAAGCTGTGATACAGGCAGTGAAGCAGAGAATTTCACAAGAAATTAATGTGAAACTATACAGATGAATCAGCAGATATGGCCTGATATCTTCAGTTTTTCTGAGGTTTTTTTTTGTGTGTTACTGTCTGTAAATACAAAAATTACAGGAATATGGGTTGATTGATAAACAGAGACGGGTGTCTCCAGTGGTTACACAATCCTAATTCAGGAACATAAAATGAAATCTATTTGATATCTTCCTGAAATGTTAGGTTCGTGTACCGAGTATGAAGTTTGTAGTGAGCTCTAATAACAGCTAGAAGGTTAACACAGCTTTGGTCTCCACAAAGGACTCAATCCAGAAGTATCTTCTTCTAAAAAAAAAAAAAGTGCACTTTTTTTGGTAACTATAATGTATGGGAAATGCAGATGCTGCAGTTAATTTTAACAAGTAAATTTTGGACATAAACATTCAGATGGCATGAAAAGCTGGATTTTTATTCTCAGTAAAAAATGTTTGTGTAACCTTACAAACAGAATGGCTTGTAGCCTCTCATATGTTCTATATGATGTGAAAACACTGAGATTAATAAAAATAGTCTTTCATAGTTTAAAGCCACTGTGCTAAAATGTAGAACTTAATTTCTGGGTCGCATGTGGTGTGATTTTACCAGAAATACCTTCTGATTGCATTTGCTGCTGAGATGAATGTTGCTTCTGTTTTCATTGTCCTTCAAAATTCTATTTGGGATTTAAAATGTTAGAATCTATGAAATTAAAGTTCTTATTTTCAGGAGGTAGTTGTATTTATGTATTACCTGAATGTAAAATTGTAGTGGTCTTCATTAACAGAAAAGGTGACTGAAAGACACGGCATTTTTAATATGGTATTTGAGAACAGAACTGCCCCTTTCACTTATCTGATCACTTCATGCATGTTAGCTTTCCATCTTTCAAGCAGTGGGCTGTAAGCAAATTTCAGGAATTTTTAATGTTCTTGGAGAAGGCTGTACATTTGTGACCCAAGGATTAGTAGATAGAGGGTAATACCTCTTAATTTGGGGTCATGAATGCTTGGCGGTCATGTGCTGACCTTACAGTCATTACATGTCTGAATTCACATCCTTCAGTTGTTTGCTTTGCTAGCTGAAGGGCCTTCCCACAAAGGCAGCAATAGGAAAACTTTTAAACAGTGAATTTTGGTTGTGAATTCTGTCCAAATGGTGGCCCTACACCAGCTACTGCTTTGGAATTTTTAATGAGGTTGGAAACCAACCGCAGATTGCATAGAAACATCTTCACATGCTATGTCGTACAATAAAGGACTCGTATTTTTCAGTCTTTGGAGGGTTTGTGGAATAAGTTCATGGACTTCTACTGCTTGAAAAACCAAATGAAATTGTACCTATATCCGATGAATACATTTCCCTTCAGCTAATGCCTCAACACATAATGTCTAGCTAAATGATCATGTGCTGCTGTTTTATGCTGACTTTATTCAGTCTAGAAGATGGACAGAGTTAATTTAATGCATTGCTCTGTTCCTTCTCCATACTGCTACATTTATATAGCTTCAAACCCTATTTATTGCACGCTGTTTGAACTCTCTTCTAAAAAAAGCAACCTACATGGCCTTTTCTTTGGTATTCACCCAGTAGTATCTGAATCATCCACAGACATTACTAAGTTACCTTTACATGACCTTCATGTGATGAGGCAAATGTATTATTTCTATTTTATAAATGCAGAGGAGACAAAAGATGCTTACCTATCATCCCTTCATCCCTGCTATCTGTGTCTATTTTGAAGGTATTAAGAGGTGGCATTTTTCAGAGTATTAAGCATTCTGCAGATTTTGAAAGAAAAGATAAAATGTTGGTTTTAGTTTGGGTCAGTTCTCATTTGCTTTGCCATTCAGTCCAGCAGACAGTTATGTTTGTATAACTGGATGTCAAGAAGGAGAGTCTAGAAATGGTGTGACAGGGCAGAAACTGCTTAAGTCAATATTGCATCTGAAACCTCAGCAAATCTTGCCTGACCATGAAGTCTGGTGAAAAAAATTATGGAACTAATCACTCTTTGAGAAACCCTTGTATCAAACTGGATACCCCTCAAAAATATAGATTAGTTAATGGGTAATTAGCATTGAATTAGATGGCAGTCCTGTAGCAGGGATGAAATCCATCTTTCCAGGACAAGTTGAGTGTGATGCAAAAATCTTTTCTCTTTTAAATATATTGAAAAATAACATAACCACCCTCTTTGTAGAGAATGAGGCATGAAACTTTTTCATTGTTTAATGGGATCCCAATATATAAAGATATATTGGGAGGAGCTCTAATAAAGGTCTTACCAGTCTTTCCATGCCATAAATAAATGGATTCTGGATTTTTTTTTTGTTAATGTGAAGGTACAGATTATTTTTATGTATGCATGTCCAGTATGATTGTTTGGCATTCCATGAATAGACAGGAAGAGGAAAGTTTGCTCCGAAGACCAGAGTTATATTTGCTCTTAGGTATGACTTTCTTTTAAACTAAGGTAAAGTATTCAATATACTTTTTCCCTAATGGGGTAAAAATACACATATGTAGATGTGGCTAAGTAGATTTTTGTTCTCTTACAGAGTATGTGAGACTTGTTTGTTTTGACAGAAGAAGGTGGAAAAGAATTCATTACATGTTTTTAAAACCAGAATTTCCTTTTAGGTATTAGTGGATAGTTGCTATGCAGTAACATACATAAAGGATTTTTCCAAGAAAAATGTGGAGTTTATCACTTGGAATAAGTGATATGCAACAGGGCAAAAGAGGGTACTCTGAGACTTATGCTGTCAGTGACATGTTTTTGTGGGTGAAATCTGATTTTATTGACTAGAAGTAGTCTGTAGGCTTCTATTAACAGCCATAAGCACTGCCAGAACAAGGAATTGAAAAAAGACAATGAATCTGCCAGACCTGGTCTACAGAGGTGAATGCTCCACCAGAAATCACATTACTCTGGAATTCCTGGTCATTTCAGACTTGCAGTTTTGTGGTGAAAACTCTTCACCTGCAGCAGTTAAGAGGTCAGAACTATTGTAAAAGTTCCAAGGTCTGCTTCTGTCACATAAGAAAATATCTGTGGAAGTGACTTGCCAGCAGTTTTTCTTTTCTGAGACCCCATGAAATCTTCCATTGAGGGTACATTTTTCTGGGTAGCAAATTTCAGCTAAGTGACAGTAAACCAAGACTTTGCTTAATTACCCTTTGTGGTCTCTTAGAAATATTCCATAGACCAAAGGCATCTGCAAACCACAGGTTGAGAACCACTGATTTAAGGAGGTAGCAGTAGTTAATTGTTCACGTGTCATTGCTAAAATGAGCATCAATTCAGCCTGGGGATGAACTGTCTTTTTGCTGACTGGTGATTATGGTTTTGTAGTGGCATAATTGCTAGTCTAATAGAGGTAACTAAGGTTAACAACAGAGATAAGTAAATATCATCAAATGATTTCCTGCTTTTAATCCTGGTGAGATAGAAAATATATTAAAAAATCCCAACAAACCTCCAAATTTGTTATGCCCTGAAGGGGGGTTTTGAGCTTTACTGATACAAGGCAGATCACATGCTAGATAAGCTCTCGTAAACATAATTTTCAGGTGATAGTTTGCTTTCAGAGGATCATCCCATTAAAACTTGTGCAGGGTTTTGGAGAAGAACTGTAGGAGCTTTTATTAACTGTCATAATTCTAAGGATTTTACTTGTTGATACTGAATGTGGACACGTATGACATAATTGCTTTGGCTGGTTGAAAAATAGTGCCTATTGTAAATTGTGAATGAGTCTGTGGTCTGCAAAAACAGCTGTAATAAATTGTAAGGTATGTGTTGTGCATGCTCATTTTCCAGAAAATTTTTGAGTTGTTTCAGCTCAGAAGCTGTTTTTTGGAGGGAAGGAGGGGGTGGGGGGGCGTTTGAAAACACAGGCCTTTTCTGTTACTGAATAAAAATGAGTTTATGAAATTGGAGAGGAATATTTGGTTATGTTTGATAGCTTTATTGCCATAGCAGATGTTGAGAGTGATTAAAAGATAAGAAGAAGAAGAGCAGGTAAATATAAGTGTCTAGGAGGTATATCCCCAACTTCAGGTTTTCTGCTCACATAGGTGACATGCTGGCCGTGCCTCTGAGCACAGGCTAAATGCTGATTTGTCTGGGACACGTAATCCTGGATCTTGGAAATGGCAGAGTGTGTAGTGCTGGGCCCCTTGGTTAGACAGTTACTGTCCCAGGCACTAAGGAGGAGATTCAGTTGATTAGTACAGCATGAGAAAGAAATCATTTTGCAGGTGAATATTTCCAGCATTTGTGCCAAGGCTTGATTCTGCAGCAAGAAGAAGTGGTTCTCACTTCTGTAAGGATGTGGGGATGAGCCTCAGATCCTCAGAAGGCTGTGGAGCACCCAGTCCCTTGGCAGTAGTTATGGCCCTGCTTCCCCAGATATTGTGGAGTATAATCAAAACAATGGTGGTGTGTAATTTACTCAGAAGCATTTCATTATTTAGATGGCTGTGGAATGACCAAATCCAACTGGTATGCAGGTGCTGATCTGGTAGTTTGGAAGCAGATGCAGTTTTATAATGCAGGTTTCAGTTCATATACGGGAATGACTTAAAACAGCTATATTTTTTTCCTAGCAAGCTATAAATGAGTCCTTGGTTTGCAGTTGTATTCAATTATTTTAAACCTATTTACAATGTATTCTATTGTAAAGCCGTGACCTTTGATCTCCAGAATGGTTGCATGTCTTTTGTGGGAAGCAGGAAGTCTTGGGGCAAGTGACACTTGCAGTGCAGTTTATTTTACTTAGACTTTGATTCGCCCCCCTCCCCCCTGTTTCTAGAACTGAAGACAAATTTCTGTTTCTATTGGATTATAAACAGGTTCTGGATAACTTCAGCTGCTGCATAGTGCAGTGATATTTTAATTTGCTGGGTAGACATGTTTACTGTGTACCGTGTAGTTTATGAGTGTTACCATAAATGAGGTAATCTTGCATCTTGGTTTCCATGTGTGAAACATTACATGAGCTAATGCAGCTGCGCCACTGCTTGCTGGGTATTAGTCGACTTTATTTGGACATAAAGTTTATACTGAACTACTTTAAATATTTGTGCTAAAACTGGTAGTGCTGCTTTTTTGATGTGTTTTATATGACACTGACAAATGCCAAGTTTCACAAAGCAATATAAGAATATACATTCTGCTCTGTGCCCCATTGTTCTCAAAAGTGGAGATTCCAGAGTGAAATAATATTAATGACAAAATTTTAAATTTATGTTCAGTTAGTGTTTCAGGGACTGGTTTATATTAAATATACAGAGAAACAGTAGCTTCCTAGCATACTGTAGCAGTCCTAAAAACACACACATTCTCTCCAAAGTCTGCATATGGAATCTTAAGTGACACATGTGGGTTGTGAGAAAAGAGAAAGTTGATTTCTGCTCCGTGTTTGAAGGAATACGTAAAGATTTTTCCATAGTTTAGTTTTGCCTACCAATATCCTTGAATCATCATGTTTTATAAAAGTCTATGTTTTTAGCATCTAGGGCTGTAGTCTCCTTAATTAAAAATATTGCACATTTTCAGTTTATGTAGCTAGTTAGGAAGGTGTAATACACAGTGAGCTATAAAATATGTCAGTGTATTTTGCTAACTCTAGTATTAACACTTGCATGTAATTTCTTGGGCTGAACTTAATTTATGTTCTTCTTGATAAGTCAGAATAAGGGACATCTGTGAAGCACGTTTAAAAAGACACTAAAATTATTTTATATTATTAAGTACTTATTTTTAAGTACTAAAGAAACAGGTATATATATATTTCCATAAGACACATTAAAAGTTCTGAAGATCTAAAACACTACCTCATGCTTTTCTCAGAATAGAATTGGAAATTATTGTGATGTGAAAGTTCATCTTTAAAGCACTTAGCTGGAGAATGTAACCAGTTGCTGCTTTCCTCCCTACTTGTGTCCTTTGCTTCTTACTCTTCATGCCCTATCCATAACTTCAGCTTCTCCCAGATATTCCTTGTGACACTGCAGCTGAGGCAGCTCCACCAGTGAACTGGCTGGTGTGCATATGCTGCCTCACCAGATCCAATGACATGGATGTTATGGATATTTTTTAACTTGTATTATGAAATAGTGAATATTCTTGTTTGTGTGTAAATTGTACTTGAGTTTCTTACAGTAACTTTGCTCCTTGTATGTATTAGTCATTGATTAGTAATTGTGAAATGTTTAATCAGAGGAACCCAGAGTCATTTTGCATAGTCAGAAAACACATTACTGTATGACATGGTTTTGATTTCGTTTTGCCGAAACTAGAAATTGTCTAAAGGAGAAGTCTTTGGGATTTAGGTATTTAAAAAGTACAAGATTGCTATACATATGGAATTAATGAAGGCCTTTATAAAGAAGAAACAAGTTTTTGAAATCTTAATGTTGTTAATATTTGCATTGAATACCCCTGTGTGTGCAGAGATTAACATAAGGCTCAATGTAAACCTAGTTGCTTGTTTTCATATTTCTATTAATTCTGTGCTTTTTACCAGCTGTATTAAACAGCTTGTTTGCCTTCAGTGGAACAGCAGCCGTAAGGCCTTTGAAAATATCCGTTAGTGTACGTCTCACTCAATATTATGTGAACCCCCCACTGTTTTATGTAGAAGGATCTCTGGGTTATATACTGAATTTAGTCTACAATCCATTTTTACTTATGCTGTACAGTAAACTTTTTCTTTAAGATTTTTGCATTTTTAATCTCTAGGCTTTCTCACTTTAAATTTTGCCATAGTTTGTGTTTTTCTTTAAGCTGTTGCCCTTGAAATTGTTAGCTTGCTGAAGTTTAAGATTTTGTAATTCATCAGTTTCCTAATTAAATTGTTTTCTAATTCTGTAGACAGATGATTGAAAATGTGAACTCTCAAGTCTCAAATTTACCTAGGCAATTAAAAATTGAACTGTATTTTGAGGCCCAAAATTTTTTGTAATGATTTTCACCTCTTAACTCTTGTGTAACTGGAAATAATGAATTGTGGCTTTCAGGGGCTGGCAGTGTAGCCCCTCTCCTTCCTCTTCTTTGTTTTCTTGTGCAAACTTTCTGCAAACTTTTTCTTTTCTCCCTCTTCCCCAGTCCTGACATTGTAGGTGCCAGTCAGACAGGATTTGTGCCTGGCAGGCACTACCAGGTTCTGCAGAATTTCCATGGTTAGGCAGCCACCATTGCTTTCTGTTCCTGGTAGTTTTGAATCTTCTCTCCATTTGCATGTTTTTCACTGGGAGCTTGAGCATTGCCCACACAAGTTTTGTGCAGAACTAACTATAATGTTATTGTCTAGTGGCAATTAAGTGTCTGGGAAACAAACACTGAAATATGAGGCAGCTGACGAAATTTTAGTCTGTAAATGAGTCACAAGCTTTTCAGAAATCTTTTTCCTATAAGTGCCTTTATTTTTCCTTTTGTGCATAGAGTGTGATACTGAATTTCTCACACATATTCATGGCCCAAGACCAATAAGATCATTGTAATACTTAAAAATTAACAACAATTAACAAGTTGATTTTAAAAACCTTATGCATTTTAGTATTTTTATTCCTCTGATGTCCAGAAAAATATTTTGCCAGTATCTTAACTTTCAGCAAAAACAGATATAATTATGTCAAATATGAGGCCATGCAATTTTCATTGTCATCATGTCATGATAATAATACTGTTTCCCCCACACATTTTCATTTTTGCAGGTAAAAGTTTTTTGTCTTCTCCTACAACTCTATTTGTGTGCACACACTAAGCTGGACATTTTTCTTGGGAGTTTTTAGTATTGCCAATAATCATACACTAAGAATTTCATTTGAGCACACAACAATAGGGCTTTTCATAGGTAATTTGAAGGATAAATCAGTAATTATGCATTTAATTGGGTAATAAATCATCACACATTTCCCTTATTTTCTGTAGTGCTATGATAAATCTTTATAATGTAGCCTGGTGTATTTTTGTAAAGAAGAAAATGAAAGGACTTGTTTAGTGTGTGTACAGTGCAGAAGTGTCATAAATATGTAAGACCCTCTAAGGTGTTTACTGTGTTACATGAGAAGTCCCTGTGATTACCTGCTTAGGGATTTTATGAATGTACTCTTTAAAGGATGTATTGAAGTTTTAGATTTTACCACTATATCATGTATATACGTAGTATGTAAATAGCAGTAGGGGAGCTTGCTCAAGCTAAAGCAAATTTACAAAAAATGCTGCAGTAGAACTTTTTGAAATCTCTGCACTTGTGATTCTGAATGTTACAGTATCAATTCTCAGACTTCTACAATTTTGTTAATTTTCAGAGGTGTAATTTTTTTAATGGTGAATGGGGATTTATTCAAACACTTGAAAATTTGAGAAAGGTTTTAGGTAGCAGAATCTCTGCATGTCATTTCCATCAACACTGCAGGCTAGGATATTTAATTTTCTGATGAGGAAAGGTGCAGGATCATTTTGTATGTTTGTTCTCATTTGCAGGATGAATTTTTCCAAAAATATTTAATGAATGGAATAACATCAACATTGCCACAATTAAAGGATGAATAAAGACCAGGTTAGGTACAAAAGAATGAAATTTAGTCTGTTTTCTTGCCTGAGAAAAGCACTTGCCATTTTATTGTTTGTCTTCATGAGAGGAAACTGGAGAGGATGGTTGTTAGAGTAAAAATTTGGATTAACATAACTCGTTTACAAGAATTTAAGGCATGAATGACATTGAATTATATGCCTAGCAAATTCTGTCATCTCAGTGGTCAGGCCAGTACATAAAGTCACCAGAAGACTTTGTTCTAAAAGTTTTCTGAGTAAGATGGAATTTTTATGTCTGTGTATTTCCATGTCAGCAGATCTCTGGAACAGACTCAGTATTGCACTAATAGAAGTTTGTTCTGAGAGATAACAATTTTTTTTTTTAACTAAAACTTTACAATTAATTATTTCATAAAACAATTTATAACATTTTCTAGGTGGAATGACTATAGTAAGATTTATATTTTTACTATTTAAATATTTATATATTTACTACAGAACAATGTTTCCAGTAAGATTTTAGTATGTGTGCATGCAAGCTAAGTAGTAGTAGGACATACTATTTATTACATTTCATAAAAACAAAAAAATCCAACTGCATGGGATGGCTGCATAAAAGCTTATTATTTTGATGCTTGTTTGTTTAATTATAAAATGTCCACTTTAATTTACTTACATGCTGGGGGAAAAAAAGGGTATTTAGTGAACTGAGAAGACTGTAAGATGAAGGATTAATAAATGGCTTCTAGCATTACATTAACAAACAATTGGAATATTCTGATTAACTCAACCTACAGTGCTCAGCCATCCTCTGTGCCACTCCCCCAATTAAATACAGCAAAACTGCAATGGAACCAGTCAGAGAAGTTCATTTTACTTTGGTTTTGTAGCAAGCTAGCACACCCTGTCTAATCCTTGCATGGCAAGAACTCTTGCCAGCTTGTCATATAATGAATGTTTTCCAAATGTGGTTATTTACAATTATCAGAGTTATTTCATACTTTTGTACCAATAATGAAATAGTGAATAAGTTTTTTCTAAGGAGCTCGAGCTATTTTTCTTTTTCTTATTCTCACAGTTTTTTTCATCATTTATTTCAAACCCATGGTAGTTGGAAGGCAGATACAGAACAGAATCTGGGATCGAAACCCAAACATTTGATTAAACAAAATGGTAGCTTCCTGAACCGTCTTCCACAAAGGTGGAAGGGAAAACAATTTCCCCACATTCACTTATCACATACATCATTATGGAAATGTGCTACCTGGCTCCAGTAATTTACGAGTGTGGGGCAAAAAAGAGATTTCTATTCAGAAACAGAGCCCACTGCAGCCATACTCCTCCTAATGAACAGTTTGATGAATAACTCTTATCCATTTGCCCACTATACCAGTCCTGAAATTGTCCCATTGCCACCAATTTATTTTCTATGGGCATCAAATTATATTGTGTTGTGTTACAGTGCAATGGAAGAGAAGTGTGAAGAGGGTGGGAGTCAATCATTAAGATACAGGTTTTAAGCAAAGATTTTGTCTGTTCTTTGATTGACAAGACTACAGCAACATTTATACATCATGTACTTCTGCATTTGGATTGTATTTCTGGTTCCTTTTCTTCACTTGTGAGTTAGAAGTTTTTGGCAGAGCTGAATATACAAAATAACTGTAAACCTCACTGCAAAGATGGGTCCCTCAGAGAGAGATGGAGAGAGAGAGGAGAAAATGATTTAATGCAATAATGATTTTAGCTATACACAGGCATCCCTTTTTTGTCTCGATTTGTGAAATTACCTGACGTCTCCATGTGTAATTTAAACAAAATTTTGTTCTCTAGTTGTTCTTCCTTTTGAGCTATCTTCTCAAGGAGAAGGATGATGAATGGAAACATAAACAGAGCATGAGAATGTGAACTAGTTCCCAAACATTTCAGTGGTTTTTATAAACAACTGGTCATTGTTACCTTTTGCTGGATTACAGTTTCCTTTAGAACAACAGTGCTCTTCAGCTGCATTACAAAGTTGATTCTAAATGTTTTTGCATAGTTGCTTAAAGGCTTTAATGTATAAATAATGGTTTTATAATTATACATTGTTTAAACAATTAGCTTTTAAGGCTAGCAATAAGCTCAGATTTTATACACATACTACCAAAAAGTGATAATGAAACTGCATTTAAAAGATAGGAACTGACTTTCAAATGAGCAGTCGTAGTTCATGGACATTTGTTTCGATTTTAAAATTTGATTTTTAACATGCTTGTTTTCATTTGGAACATGACTGGTCATTCCTGGCATTCTCCTGGGCTGGCCTTTGAACACAGGCATGGGCAGCACTGAGTTTTTCACCTTCTGAATCCCATTTTCAGCATTCCTGGTGTGTTGTGTGCCCTCTGCCATAGGAAGCACCAGCATGCATCTCGCTGGTCTACACAGGCACAAAATGTTATCTGAGGCTTAAACTGAGTGCCTTGGAGGGGCAGGATTAACATCACAGCATTGTTAGCTGTCCCCTAAGACATTGTGGCAGCTGTTGACTTATATTTCAAAACAATCAAAATAACAGCAATTGACACAAATTAAGGTAATGCACAGTATTTTAACTTCTAAACAGTGACATATTTTGGGTCTGCTATTTCTGCTTAGCTATGATTTGTTTGCCTTTCTAAAATAACACAGAATTACATTTGTAATCTTCTCAAATGGCATTCATAGAGTGACTAAATTAAGAATTTTTTAGATGTACAACAGTTTAATACAGTAGCAGAAAGTCTAATGATAAAAAAGTTAAATACATTTTGTCTATTTTATAGAAGCATTTTAGAAATCATGTTTTACAGGCTCACTATGTTTTCATTTTAGATACTGTACAGCTTTAACGACTTTCTAATTTATACAATTTTTGTTCCATTGTCAAAACATTTAATTATATCATGTCTTGAAGGTGTAAAGCTGTCAAATAAATCAGAGGCTCAGTATAAACATTTGGTGAATTGCTTTTGCTACCATACTGTAGTTGTTTCTGGGCAGTTAGTGGAACTTTTTTAAAGCATTTACTCAGCAGGTACAGGACAGCACTGGCACAATGAATTGCTGATTGCTTGTAAAACAGCAGGCAGTAATGCCCTTGCTCTTTGGAACTCAGCTTTGTAAAATCAAGTGGCAAGATCTCATGGCACAGAAAGACAGCACACAGCAAATGTGTTTCCTGCCTAAGGGCTGCTGGAGATTGCCAAATCTATTCCCCACCAAAAAAAAAAAGAAAAAAAAAAAGAAAAGAAAAAAGATGTGTATAATTGCTGTTTTTGTTTTTACATTGGAAAAAATAAAGTTCCCACCACTAGAGGGAAGGGAATGTGTTCAGGCTTTATAAAATCTGGCAACTTGGGCATGGAAAATGGAAAGGTTGCTTTTTTTGATGGAGGCCTTAATAGCTTTATTTAAATAGAATTAAACTTTAAAAAAAACAAAAACAAACAAACAAAAAACCCAAAAGAAAACCAAAACCAAAAAAAATCAGACCAACAGCTTGCAGGTGCTTTTAAAATGTTTAACCTCCCTCTGAAAAGAGGCGACCCTTCTCTTTTTTGGCCGATATTTTGTCGCGGTGTCAGTACAAACTGCAGGCTGCCCAGAGCCGGGCTTGGATGAAGTAAATTAGGTTCTACTTTGAAGCTTTTCTTCTCTGTCCCTTTGAGAGTGAATGGGGAGGCCCTGGGCCGAGAGCTGCTTTTCATTAGTGCCCCACGTACCTACTTGAAAGGCAGAGCTCTCCTAGCGCACACAAACACGGCGCTAAAGCAAAGCTTCCCTGGCCGCGCGGCTCCTCGTCTCCCTTTCCAGTCAGGTGCTTCCCAATCAGAGTTAATTACTGCGGGCATTTATTCCAGTCACCCCCGCTCCGTGGCGGGCTGGCCCCGTCTGGAGTGGGCCAGGTTTGAAAGCCGCCGCGGGGTCCCCGGGAGCGCCTCATTAGAGCCGGGGCTGCTCCCCCGCCCAGCACATCCCCGCACCCCTTAACCCCTCCCTGGCCGGGAACGGCGCTCGGAGCCTCGGGCACGGCGCTGGGCGCGGGCCCGGAGCCGCCGGGGCCCGCAGCGGCGGAGCGCTGAGGGGAGGCATCCCCGGCTGCCCCGCCCGCCAGCTCGCAGCCCTTCCAAACGCTGCAGAAAGGGATTTTTGCTGTTTGGCACATACCTGGGGTAGCGGAAATAAAGGGTAGAATTGAAATGCAGAGCTGGTTTCCCGTATGCTCTGCAGGGCAAAGCTGAGGTGATGGAGGCTGGTACCTGTGGCACTGGGCTGATGGAAGCTGGAAGAGGTGCCTGTGGCAGGGGGGTGATGGAGGTTAGAGGGGGGAACCTGCGGTGGCACTGGGGTGACAGAGCTGGAGGGGGTACCTGCGGTGGCACTGGGGTGACAGAGCTGGTGGGGGGACCTTCAGTGGCATTGAAGTTGGAGGTTGGAGGTTACCTGCAGCCGTAAGCACCCTGTGATGGGAAGGTGGTGGTACTGTATAGCTATGGGCTCCTTTCACTTCTCTGGGTACAGTCACAGTTTCACAGAACGTTCTGAGTTGGAAGGGACCCACAATGATCACTGAGCCCAAGTCTTGAGTAAATGGCCAGCAGGGCCAGTAGAGCTCTGGTGAAACAAGGACCTGATGGTGTCCTTGGGCTTAGCATCCTCTGGGTAAGAAAGCTGCATGCCACTCCACAGGCTTACTAGAGTGCTATTTGATTAAAATAGCATTTGGTTGTTGCTGCCTTAAAACATGGCATAATATTGTGCTGCCTTTTTTCCTTTTTTTTTTTTTTCCTGTATTTTTGTAGGCCTTTTTTCATCCATCCTGGATGAAAAAACAACAACATAGATAGTTGCTTGTTTCCCCTCAAAGAGCAAGAGCTGCCCTGGGAGTTCAGCTTCTGAATTAAATGGTTATTTAGAAGATGGGAGTTAAATATCATCTTATGACAGTATATTTTTACTTTATTTCTAAATGTTAGGGCTTTTTTAGCACATCTGTGAAGAAAAAGCTATGTTGTTGGTATAAGGGAAAAATTCTAGAGTTTTCTACCATCTTATTTAGCCTATAACAGGAGAATACGTAGTTAATAAAAATGTTAATAACTGACCAGATGCTTTTTCAGCATTCAACCTCTGAATGTTCATAGTATTCATCTCCTGTGCCCTTCCCACTAGCATGGTTCATGGCAGAGTAATATAAAGGTTATGAAAAGTTTGCTCTCAACTGGCTGCAGACTGTCTGTTGCACTTGGAGGTGTTTATGCCTTGGTTTCCTGAGCATGCTCAATATACTCAATATATCACTTGTCTTTCTGGTCTTTCTGTGTACAGCTGTCTATGGAAATTTGAGGCTGGTTAGGTGAAAGAAGGGAATAAAATCTAGGAAAAAATATTTACCAGAAAATATTATTAATAAAGCTCTTTGAAACTTAACATGCAATACATCATGAAATGAGAATAACAAAATCAGAAATTTTGTGTTTTCTAAGGATGGATATTTTAAGAAGTAATTTATAAATACAACAGTTTGATTTTTTTGAAGCACAGAACTTCACTCCTAAGAGCTCTTTGTTCTGTTATGAATTCCAGTGCTAGCTAGCCTCTTCCCAGGGACCATGAGACAACCCAGTGGATCCACTGGGAGAGGGAATGACATAGTCAGGATTGGGGCAGGGTCTTCCTTAATCAGGAAACTGGGAGCCCTTGCCCTAGTGTATTTGGTAGGTGGGCCACCCTGAGCACCAGTTTGTCTGGATCCAGACTTCCCAATAGCTTGGATAGCTTGTTAGGCAAGTGTGCCAGAACAAGATGCTGAATGGGAACCTGCTGTGTTTGAGCAAGTTGGCGATGAGCATTTCATTTTCCAAATAGTATATTCCACAAATCTGATTATTTTTCCTTAAATGCTGAATGTCCTTGCTGCACAAGTTCTTCCTTTCTTTGTCATTCTCAAAGTCAAATGGTGATTCTCCTTTGTCATTCCAATTAAATGCCAGTTTCAAGGAGTCTGATGTACTTGCCAAACACACCTCATGGTGCCATCCTAAAGAGCCCCTCAGAATGGTTTTATAACACATCAAGGTTTCACTGTTTATAGTCATCTCAAGCAAGCAAATCCTGTTCTTGCTGGGCACTTCAGCCCCAAAAGTTACACATTTCATGTGATGATAAAGTGCTGTTTCCTATTTCTGTAGCAGTCTGATTTATTCAGATGTGGTACCCTAATTGCCTTTGTAAATCTTGTGTTCTGTTCCTCAGAAGCTTTAGAATAGTTCTATTCTGTGAATTAGCAGACAAGTCAAATTACAAGATTGAAATTACCTTTCTGCCTGACTTGCATCTAAACTGTGTTTTAAATTTTAAATTCCTTGACCTTTTGTCATACCATTTCCTAATCTTAAACAACTTTCTCTGGAGCGTTTTTTGCCCCCACCACTGGCTTCAAAGACAAATTAGATTAGTCTCTACAACTCCTCTAAGATGTTTGCTTGTGCTGTTTGCAGTGATTTGAAGACCATGTGTTTGCAACCATTTCTGTCTCCTCTTACATGCATACTAATACTTGTTGATCATTACAGCTCTTGTGAATTGGGTATACAACTGACACATCAAAGCACAGCATAAATGCTGCAAGCTGTTGAAACAGAGTGCAAAAATAAAGCAACAGTTCACGTTTAGGGCTCACAAAGTGTTAGGAAGGAAGAAATGTACAAGCAGTTTAAATGTAAAATGCATTAAAAAATCACTAGTTTCTCACAGTTTGAAGTGTGTTGTGCTGTCATTAACCAAACAATATGCTTGGGCTTAAACTTTGAGGATTCGATGGGGTGGCAGCCTAAATACTTATTTGAAAGCCATTTCAAGTGTGGCTTGGTCTGTATTCACATAAATCCTTTTTTTGCATTTTAATGATGCAAGCTGAATTCATGTTTTTGATGCTTTCTAGAACTTCACTGCAGTCACTGAGTTTGTATGTTGCATTAGGATTATGTTACCTGTAAGTTCAGTAAATGTAAGCAAGCTAAAATCAAAATGCCACTGCTAAGAGTACTCTAGTACTTCCCTGAATTTCCGAATTTGGTCTGTTTGAAGCTTCAGTATTTAAAAAGTTCATACAGCCTCAAAGGCAAGCAAATGTTGCATGGTTTGAAGTTTTGTGGTGTGTATTTTGCACCTTTCTCTTAAAGGGAAAGAATCTGTAACACAAAAAGCTCCATGACTGTTTACCATCCTTTCAGAAGTGTGGAGTCCTCTGACCTTTCAGTTTGTCTTTGCTAACACTTGACATTCAGACTGTGATCACAAGGCTCAAGGAGGTGTCACACAGAAGTCCCTTGGCTAGAAGTAATGCAAGTGAGCTAAAGTATTGGAAGCAATGCCCCTGCATTAGACTTCTGAGGGGAAAAATAGGTTGTTGTGGCAGAGTGGGATGCTGAGACAACCAGTGCACAGTATTGAGCTGCAAAATGCAGTCCTATCTGGTGGGATTTTGGTGTTTGGTGGTTGGATTTTGGGTTTTTTTTTTTAAACACAAAACTTCATTTGAACTAATTTGGCTGAGCCAACTGTTAGCTGTGTGGTTAACAGCCTGTGCTTCCATGGGTAATAGGTTCCAGATCCAGGCTGTCAGTCCTCATGCAAACAAGTGCTGGAGGAACTGGGAGAGGAATTGCTGAATTTCAGGGAGGAGGGAACTTCCTGCCTCCTTTTGGTACCGTGTGTGAGAATTTTCAGAAAGAGTTTTCATTCCCTGTCTTGGCCTCAGGATGTTGATGAGTTTTCTGTGGGAGAGAATCCTCTTAACAGCGTAGCAGATGTTTTAAGTGTGGACAATAAATTAAGGGATGTGCTAGGGGAAAGTGGAAATGGTCAATAACTCAGCAATACCTACTGGTGCTATCAATATTTGCTTGTAGCCAACTTTATAGTAAAAAAAGGTTATGGACTAGCCAGCCACAGTTAGATGTTCTGTGTGTCTCTGGGGAAGGACAGATGCCAGCCACATATAGCACTATCATCAGAGTTATGAATTACAATGGCCATTTGTGTGATTTCACAACTGCAATTAATTATGGATTCTATAAATTATTTTTCATGTAGGAGAATGCAATAAAGACCTCCTGATCATTTTCTGTTCGTACCAATTCTGTACCTTTTCTATGTCTTGGTGTGAAGAAACCAGACAGTTGGGAGAGGGCCATTCTTGGGACACCTGTTGGAAAACATCTGTTTACTGATGGAGCCAGTGGGCTGAGACAGGTTTTGCCCACTCTTTTTTTTTAGTAGGGAAGTTGGCATTGTAACAATCATGAATTTGTGAACAACTGAGGTAAGGCAAAACCTAAGGTAGATGTCTAAACTTTGAAACTTAGGAATAAAAATGCATCATTTGTTCTGTTCATAAACTGCTCGTGGAAGATTGTAGCACATCTGCCTTAAAATATTTTTCTCAAATTTGCAGGTTATCAAGGATATACTGAGAAATATGTTAAAAGTGATCACTGCCCTTGATGGAAAGAGTAACTACAAATGCTGCATTGCAGTTTTTTCGTATTTTTAAAAATCTTTTATTCCTGCCACCTAATAATAGATATTTCAGTTGAGAATAAAGCTGAATTTCAAAGGAAATACAGTTTTCATTTTATAAAATGTGTAGCAGTTGTCTGACTTTTCCATTTAAACTACAAAATTACTGTTATAGACTCAATATAGAAATGACCAAAAGATAAAAGAGCGCTTAAGATTTTTTGGCTAAACATGCTACTCTTATTTTGGTAGTAATGACATTAATTCAGATAGGAGTTTGAATAATTGCATTGCAAAATATTTTTCTTTGTTTACATGCTGCTCATGCAGAATATACCTTGCCACAAAATTTCAGTAAGTTACACTATTATGCAAATTTCCTTTTTTGTTAATACTTACTAGCTTAATCTTAAATACAGAGAAGGAACAGAGGAAGGGAAGTTAATCTTCCATAGATCTCCTGTGTCTGAGCTTCTCAAATTGCTGATATCCTTTTTTCTATGAGATCAGTTGTCTTCAGTAAAGCAACTCAGTTAAATGTTTTATTAGGACTGTATTTTCCAAAGTACTTTATCCTGGTATCACTAACCAAGCAGAGAAATAAAGTAAAATGCCCGCTTTTGTTACAACAGTAATGAAGAATTGGCAGTGCATTTCTGTAACACAGGCACACAGAAAGGAAAAATGAAATAGTTATTTTAAATTTTTTTCTGTAAGTAATGCTCAGTTTCTGAAGTATCTCATGCTTAAAACAATCTGTAAAATACAGTAAGCAAAACTAAATGCATTTGCTTGAAATAGTTACTTACCAAGTAAAAACCCACTGATCATGTACATTGTTTTGATGTCCCTTTTATCCATTTGAAATTTGTGTTACCTCATGCAGAACATGGAGTTAGTTTTCTACTTAGTACATTTGCTGTCCTCTTCCTTCTGATATCCTCAAGGCAGGTCTGAATTCTGTATCTTTCGAATAACTTTATATACGTCTTTAGTCTCAGATCTGTGTACCCCTGTGATCAAACAGTGTCATTGGTGAAAGTAGATTTCATAATTTACTTTTTAAATCCAATAGGCTACTGAAAAACCGCTAAAGATAAAGCCAGCACTTGTAGAGTTAATATTTTATTAGGAGGACAGGAAATCTGGCAACTATTGCAGAAACTAGACTTAATGGTGCACACAAACAATTTGTCAGTCTTGGTAAATGGGAATAGCTTTCCGCAAAGTGGTTGCATTTGCTTTGTTTGAACAGCCTAAACTTTTCCTTTTCGAACTTTAAATCTTAGAAGTGAAATGTGATCCCCACATTGAATCAAAATAATTTAATTCAAAACATATTTTGATTGGAACAAGGCTGATGTGAAAAGAAACTCTAGAATAAAAAAAAAAAGTTGAAAGGACTTTTTATCATATATTTAGCAAGAAAATTTGAAACAGTTCTAATTAGGCTGAAAAAACCAGCCTTCTTCATTGTAACTTACAAAGGTCATATATCAATGTTAAGGCAGCATTACCAACTTGTGTCTGAAAGCCTGAACATGCAAACATCATTCCAGTTGTTTAGTTTTGGTGAGTTTGGGGTTTTGTTTTGAATGAATGTGCACACATGTATTTCTAAGCCAGAAAACGTATTAGTTTAAAGTACTTACCTGCTGCTGCAGTTATGCGGGTTTTTTGTCATGTTTAAGAAAGGGTATTTTTCACCTGAAAGTTGTGGTTTTGCTAAAAAATGTGTGAAATCCTAATTTGTGCTTTTCTGTTCATACATAAATATTTTTCAAGTGGAACATAAAAGAGACTCCATTTTAAACATTTCAGAGGACATTCTTCCAGAGGGGAATTAAAATGTTTAGTCCATTAAAGGTAACAGGCAATTATTTTTGCTTGAGATTTATTTCTTACTTGCTGGTGAAGTGTATTCCTGGGTTTGTTAGTTTGGTTGTTTGGGTTTGGTTTTATTTTTTTTTCAATTGAATGAATAGGAAAGATTATTCATGTACAAGCAGTTTTGGTTTCTCAACAAAGTTTCTCCTTTCATTTTAACATTTCATAAACCACATTTTTTATGGGTTGGACACTTTTTCTGTCATTTAAATAAGAGTTGTGTGCATGCTTTATGCTGTGCTTCAAAATTACTTTGCTTAATCAGCATAGGAATAAGGCAAGTAAGTCTGTAATTTATTTCGGAATAGCTTGACTATGAATATATATCTGTGCTAATGAAAGAAAACGCAGTT
The DNA here is from genome assembly GCF_901933205.1 of Camarhynchus parvulus. Lineage (NCBI taxonomy): Eukaryota > Metazoa > Chordata > Aves > Passeriformes > Thraupidae > Camarhynchus > Camarhynchus parvulus. The sequence continues at coordinate 58,843,991 of NC_044574.1, read as the reverse complement.
AAACCTTTCATCTAATTTCAGCATTAGAACGTCCCAAACTCAAGCACAATATATATTCATTTTAATAGACATCACTTCATATGCTGTATGTCACTGCATAAAATCTAAAGCAGAAATAAAAGTAGAGGGCCAAAGCCATAGTAGTCACTTCAAACTTATAAACCTTGATTCCAAAGGTATAATATTGTTTGGGAAAGTATATAATGATAAATCTTTGGAGAATCTATACTGGACAAAGGAAAAATCATTCCCAGCCTGCTAGTTTTATGTTTTTTGTTGTTCCATCCTTTTTCTATGAAATCATTTATATTAGTATTAGACTGATGTTAGTCTTTGGTTGCCAGCAGTAAATTATTCTCTGTTCAATTCTTTCAGAAAACAAGACAGAAAAAGATGCTCATAAAATAGTGAGTTTTTCACTATGAGATAGTTTTGATTGCACATATTTAGTGACATCAGATTGTGCATTCAAAAACTATTTATGAATAAACTAAAATTTCTTAGCTAGATCAAAGCTTCTATTTGTTGATGTGTCTGAAGTGTTTTTACCTTGGGAATAGAGAAATGAAAGTTACTAATAGGTGTTTGTGTTTGACATCTGTATACTGTACTTTTTAGCATATCTCAAGTGTTTTAGTCTCTGCCTAATAGATCTCATTAAAGAAACAGATATCAGCCCCAAGACAGTTTGTCAAAGTTAATATGAGTCCCCTGTGGACAGAATTGACGATCTGTATGTGGCTTCACATGACTGCCTTTCCATGGGCTTGTTTGATCCATTAGCAATTGGACATTAGTCCTTGATTCATTTTACAATAACCCAGTGAGTCTGGGTATTGCTTTATATGCTGGACATTTTTGGGGATTTCCTTGTTGTACATATTTCTCTCAGAGCACAGGGTGAGCAACGAGCTCGCTCTGCCCTGGAGGTGCTGGCCATTCCTTGCTTTGCTCCAGGAGCAGCATGGAAGGATGTTCATGTCCCATGGCTGCGTGCTGGGTTTAACTCGACCCTTAACGAGCGCTGCCTGTCCTAAGTGAAGTTGAGGCTGAAGTAATCCTAAATGCTGAACCATCAATAGGCTTGGCTTAGGTTTGCAAGAAGTAAATGCTAACAGCAGTGTTTAAAAACTGCAAACAATGCAAACACCCTTCTTTTTATAACCAAATATTTCTGCAAATTGCAATGTCTTTATTTCTCAGATGCTTTCTTAAGGAGGACCCGTACTTAAATATACCAGTGCAAAGTGCATCACACTGATCCAGCACATGGTGTTGTTTTCCTTGGAACTCTGTTCTCTAGTCATTAGACAAACTGTTAATTATTGTTCCCCCATTGATTATGTCATAGCATTAGCACTTCCCTCTAACCAAGAACTTAACTGTGAACATGAAATACCAGGCAAGCTTATTTGGCCTTTGAATTTGTGTGCTGTTTGGTCTGTCCTTCAAGGTCCTGATGCTGACTGTAGCTGGTTTTCAGTTATCTCTTTCACTTGGGATTTGGCAGCTAAGAAGATTTTAAAATGGCTTAGGAAGGGAAAAAAAAATCTGCTTTTGAATCTGTAAAAATTTCAAATGCAAAATAACTTCAAATTTGAAAAAGAAAAGTGAGATCAGGGTGGCTCCCAACCATTCCTTGAGAAGGCAAAGTGTTCTAGTTTTGCTTTTAAGGGGAAAAAAAATCACATTTATACAGACATTAATCTAAGGAGCTCGCAGTGGAATTCCTTTAATTATTCAAGTCCAAATGCTTTGTGGGGGTAATATGACTCATGGAAAATCTAGCTTTTGTTAAAAAGGAGAGTATGAACAACTTCAACACATTCTGATTATTTACTTATGTACCTATCAAAAAAATCTCAATTTCCTAACATTCTTGTTTTCTGGTGTTAAATAGTTATAATGATAACAGTAAGTATGTTCCAGGGTTAATTTTTTTTTTTTAGCAGGATAGCACAAAAATTAATTCTTATCATTGTAATTTGCTGAGCCCTGTAGAATTTTATGGCTGCACATTGCAGTATTATGGACACTCATGAGACTCCTGACTGGTTTTATCTTATTAAACAATTTTGAAATCATTAATTTTTAATTGGCCTTCTTCTGGTTTTTTATAGTTTTAATTGTGTGTCTGTGTCTAAATATTGGGTGTTTTTTAAATTAAAAAGGAAAAAAGTCTCGGCTAAGCATATATGTTGTAAGGTATTGCTATATGATCATCCCAACAGATCTTCTACTGCGTGGTGATTCATTTTAAAGAATGCTTTCAGCAATTCAGTTTCCTAATAAAAGTAATAATAAAAAAAGAATGATATGATGTCTAAGATATGTACAGGTCTTTTCTTGATTGAAAGTTCTAATTAAGTGAATCGAGGAAAATTAACTGAAATTAGCTGTCAGAAAGTCACATTTAAATGAGTGATGATCTGGAGTGGCAGTAAACATTTAAATGATATAAATTGCCATTTAAGTGTATGGTTTAATGTTTGTCATGCATTAATATGACATGAGACTGCAGTGACAATCAAGCAGCTTGCTCTAATTTGAACATATTTAGGGCTTTTGTGTAGAGTGCACCACACAAATTAAGACAATTGCTGGTTTTATGTGTCAATTTAAATGTTGTTTTCAGGCATCGGTTAATGAAACAAACCCATCATTTTTGTGTGCAAATTGCAGAGTGATTTCCTTGGTTTCCCGATTAATTTCAACTTCCTCTGCTCAAAATTAGGAATTTCCTTTGCAAGTAAAATGCCATTCATTTTGCTAGATGAAGAGAATATCTGTTTGTTATGTTTTTTTCATTTGGTAATTCAAATCAGAAATACATTGAATCCTCTCTGTAAAATAGGAAAAAGAAATCCTGATAGTGATTTAATCTACATAAATTAACTCTTTAGATGGCAATGATTGTAGGTTACCTTTAAGTATAGTGATTTTTGGACGCTCTTGTCTTGGGGATTGAGTTGTAACTAGTTAACATCTTCAGAAAAGCAGCTTAATCATTCAGCATAGGACTCTGTATAGGTTTGTACACAAGAAACGCATGAAAGTGGTGGCAGTTTGATATTTCCAACCTGTTAAAAATTTTTTACCCTGGCATCCCTGGCTAGTTAGTCCTGTTTCCCAAATTCTAGCAATCTTCTCTCTGGCTGTCAGAATCAGATAATCCTGCTGTTGTTATTCAGCATGCAGATCACACAGGACAGCACAATTTCGTTTTGAGAGTTCATAAAAACATAGCCTGTCTATGTGTAAATGCACAAATACTTTCCACTTACTGCTTTTTTCTTTCTTTTTTCTACTATTACAGTTTAAAAAGTGAGATCTCAGTAAGTGGGAGGTAGGGCATGAGACTCTGGTATCTATCGCAAGGCCCACCTTTTTTCTGGATAGAATGTCTAAAATACTCTTACCAATTCTGTATTTAGACTTGTTAAGATAATTTGGCATGCTACAAAACAAAAATGCTCCTGCTACTACCAAATGATGACTATCTGGCAAACTCAAGTTTGTGTTTTGTGTGTGTTTTTTTCACAGGCATTAGAAAGTGAGTTTGTCTCCTGCCAGCTTCACCAGTGGATTGATCTGATTTTTGGCTACAAACAGCAAGGGCCAGAGGCTGTTAGGTCCCTGAATGTGTTCTACTATTTGACTTATGAAGGAGCTGTTAATTTAAGTTCAATAACGGATTCTGTACTGAGAGAGGTAAGTTTGTACTTTATAAATACAGAAAAGGCTTCATTTACTGCTGCAGTGTTGAAACTGTAAAGACTCCACATTGTTCAAGGCTTCTGGTGAATGTTCAATTTCTTTGTGTTTTCTTGTGGTTTGGCCACTGGCCAGTCAAATGCAAGGTGCCTGAACCAGTTGTCACAGCATGCAGAAATAATAGAACAAGGATGCAAGTTGTTCTTAAACTTTGTGCACCTGGATTTCAGCCCAAGCTGGATGCCAATATAAAAATAAAAGTTCAAGGATTGCTTCAGTTGCTGAGTTCAGTCATTTTGTTCCTTGATACTGGATCTTAGTGGCAGTGAACAACCTTGATTTGGCTTGTGCTTCTGAATTTACTTCTGCATTTTTTAACAGTTAAGTGCAGTCTTGCATAAGTAGCAAGCATCAGATTTTGTAGCCTCAGATACTTTAATTAAGTTTGCTATCAAATTAAAATAACCTGGCCTGTGTTTTTCAGATGCAAAGAAAATATTTCAGCATTGCAAAGATCAGTAGCTTTACTCAGACTTGGCATCATTCAGAAAATCTATTTGCCAAAGTATCTCACAGAATATTGTGTGTTTGAAAGTTCCTCCTCTACCACCTAAACCAGCTGTTTAAAAAAGGGCAGGGTGGCATGATTAAAATATATTTTTGATTGATTTTATGTCCTCTCTTCAGACACTGTATTGGTACCAAGTATAGCTGCAAGTATATTAATTATAGAATAAATGTAAGTGGTACCTTTTTAAAAAATATTTGGAGTCTATGAAAACAAAATAATATGAATCTTATCAACTGTTTTATTTAGAGGTGACACAGGGACTGGCTTAATACCAAAGTGATGGCTCAATGTTGTCATTACATGGCTTGCCATCAGTCTGCAAACTGCATCTTAGTCTCTTTAAACCTAAAATACATGTGTTGCACATAAATACCGTTAATTGAGCTAAGAAGAGGGATACTGGGACATGTGGCTTACAAGAAAAAAATGTCATCTGGGTTTGGAAAAATTGTTGACCCAAGAGTCATCTAGTAAATGTTCACTATGACATGTTTTCAATTCACTGATAGTGAATTTGTTCACTCTACATTGGCATGGAATTATTCTTAACTTTTAGGAGTATTTATTAAACTCTTGAAGTGATTGGTTAAAGTGTGAGCTGAAATGTAGGCTGGGTATTGTATGTAAATTGTTCTAAATTTTGTTATTAAATGAACCATCATTGAACCTTTATTTATTGAACTAATCATTGAAGTAACACTGGTGAAAGTAGCAGTCTCCGCACACAGTTTTTGTGTGATTTAAATTTTTCTTGAACAGTTCTTTTGTCACATTTATTGTGATCTGTTTTACTTGTGTTACAGCCTGAAAAAAATTAGGATCAGGGAAGTTACAAATGTTTGGAAGTGTGGATCATCTCAGCAAGGCATTCACTTTGTTACAAAATATTTTGAGTTTGTCACATTTTTTTATAGTACGTTGCTACAATGTTTCTATTTTTTATTGTTCTGTGCTGTCTGAACTGACTAAAAAATGAAAACAGGAGAGGGAGAATTGTAGTGTTGTTGAGTTCACAATAGTGGAGTAGCTTAGCAGCAGCAGAATTTTGAAACACTACTGACGGTGTCAAAAACACACACTGATGAATGCAGACAGAAGAATGAATTGTGTCTTGTAGCACTTTTGTTCTGAGTTGCTAGAAGGATTTGCCCAATGGATTATTTTTATTTAGGATTTTTAAGCATACCACTAAAGCAGTGAAAGGTCTCCTGTTTAGTTAGGTATCCCTTACCATTTACATGTGTTTTGTAAAGTGTATTTATTATTATGTAAATGTGAACATGTAATTTTAAATGGCACATATGATCAGCTCTGATGCAACACTGATACTGCAGAAATTTAATGACTTATCACCAATGGTGACTTACTGTGGTTTTACTTATGGGTAGAGATGAAAGTAATGAAAAATCTGTTTGTGTGTATTTCTATGTGCATAATCATTCTATATCTATGTGCTAAATGAATTTATCATGCACCTTTGACAGCCTCACCTTCTTCCTGCTTGCTAATCTGCCTCCCTGAGGACCTGTGCTAACATTCTGTGCTACCAAGCAGCTTCAATCAGCATTTATTTTTCTCCTTCAGTCAGCCTACCAAAAAATATCTCCTCTTTTCTCCACCAAATTCATGGTTAGAACTCAAATGAATTTCTGATGTGGACAATTTACAGTATTTTTAGGCAGGCACAGCACCTCAGACTGAGTATCTTTTTATCAGGCAGGTATTAAACTGGATTTCTTGGTTTCAAAAATGATGATTTTAGCTTTTTCCTCTTGATACGATTCGGGTTTGGGTCTTTAAATCTTGACAGTTGTAGCAGAAGTAGTATTTTTATTTGCAAACCTAAACCAAAGAGAAGCTGCTGTATATTGTGAGAGCTGCAAGTTATTGGGGCTTTTAGGTATCATATGGAAATAATAGCAAGTGCTTAAACCTTGGCAATTTCCCCACGCAGATAGTGCTGAGCCTGTACCACATCAGCAATGAGAGGCCTATGATGCATGTGTTCCTGAGGTATCTCCACAGATATATACATGGGTATTGGTGACCTAACTCATCAAAGAGGCCACACACAGAACAATGGTGGAAGGCACTGAGGAGTGGAGGGGTGTAGGTTAATGCAGAATTTCCTTAGGTCTCCTAAATGGCTCCGACTGGCACCTTTATTTTTATAGGCAGTCAGGTTATATATATTACAAGAAGGAAGTACTCGTCTAGGAAGGAAAACTACTTGATTAAAACCATATTCCACCTTTTTTTTTTTCAACTGAAAACGTAGAACTTTTACATCCTCTTATACTGCTGTGAACAATTTTTTCCTGCCATTCTTTCTGCCTATGGGAATAAAGGAAGTAAAGTATTTTGAAAGGATCTGACTGCCATAATAGAAAATTTTAAACTAAAATGCAAACCATGGGCCACATGCTACCTTTTGGCAGATAAACCCTGGGGAGTGCAAAGCTTGCATAATTCAAAGGCAAATCTCCGGGGGAGGGGAGTAGATCAAGAGAGAGGGGTTTGAGTCGCAGCCAGTGGGGGAAGGGAGCTGCAGCCAGGAGAAGCAGGGCAAGGGATCCAGTATCCCTGCTGGCATATTGGTGTACTGCTCATTCTGCAGAGACCATTCTTCCTCCTCCTCTTCCCCTCCAAGCATTTTGGTAGTGCTGTCGTTGACTCTGCTCCTTGTGTGTTTTGCTGAAGGAGGTGACTGCTGCAGAGGGAAGTTGCTGTTCAGTGGGCAAGCAGTAAATATCCTGGGGAGAAACACTGCATTTGCCAGCAGAGCTCTGCTGTGTCACTGCCTTCTGTTGACTTGCTCTTGAGCATCATGATTTGATCTGTGGAACTCCCAATCACAAGATCTGCTGTGGAAGGACTCTTTTTTTGCCTGGATGGAAGGGGCAAGGAGTCATTTAGCACAGACAAATGTCATCCAGCTGTTCTGGAGAGAATTCACAGCACCTTCTTATCACAAATTCTGCTCTCTTTTTGCCATAGCTGTCCAAGAATGGAGTAAAAAAAAAAGTAGAATTAGATCTAAGTCACTCAGACAAGTGACTGATTAGGAGCTGAAGCACAATCCATACAGAATAATTTGTATCTAGGGCTGATTGGTGGGTATTTTCATCAGTGTTGGTCAGAAGAACAGAAATTCCTCTTGTCTCTGGCTTAGTGTAAGAAAGGACAACGTGAATGTGGGCTGCCCTCAGTTACTACTTAAAAGTACATTTCTCCACTGATATCCCTATGTAGTTAGTGTAAACACTGGATAAAAGCAAAGAAAAGAAACAAAGTTAGTAGCAGGAAGATGAAATATTATTTGGAGAATGCATCCTTGATTTGTACGGGAAGTACAAATTGTATTTGTATAGAGGATTTGTGCTTCCCTACCCTTCAAGAAGCACCCTGAATTTTATACCATGCTTATCAAAAAGCCACATTTGAAAAACAAAACAAAACCATCTGATATGATCTTTTAAGTCAGCAATTAAGGAAGACTAATAATTTTTAAATTAGCAATAATATCTCTAAAAATGTAAGAATAAGTCCCATTAAATAATAACATTGAGTGATTTGCTTTTAGCCTTCGATGGTTCTGTTGTTTTGTACTTCTTCCTCTGAAAAGAAGCTGCCTTTTTGTTACGTGAAGGTGTCTGTTTAACATTAGGAAGCAAGCTTTCTCCATTTTTTGGCACATTTCTTTCTATTGGTGATGTTTCATTTCCATATGAACTGAGGAGTTTCAAAAATTGTGAAGAATCACCTTCAACATAGCATTTGGCTTGGTATTTGAATGTGCCACTTCTGATTATATATATAAAAAAGATAATTCTTTTATTTTCAGTTTTAAAGCATATGGGATAAATTATTTAATGGATAATAGCTTTTAAATGTTATTCAAGATTAATATCTTTGGGTAAGTTTTATGCATCTTAGGCCTATCTCTTATGAGCCTTACTTTATTTTTAAATATTTACGGTTTGAAAGACTTGTGTGCCCAAAAGAAGTTACAAGGATGTTTAGTTTACATGACCCCAGTTTCATGACAGCAGTAGCAGATCTGATATCTTATCCCAGAGAAAGCATTTTTGGCCTCTTCTTTAGGTCTGGTCATGGTGGGAGTTAATAACATATTTCAGCTCTAGCTTAGCTGGAGAACCCTGACAACAGTGAATCTTTCACAGAGTATAAACACAATTTGTATTTATAACATAGTTAACATTTACTAAATAGTTGGGAAAATGATCAGTCTGGATTTGGCAATGGTCTTTGTTGTGGCTGTGATGAGTTTTAAAATGTAGGGTAAAATGATTGTAAAAAAACTGTCGCAGAGCAGTAAATTTCCATGCGCTGTGTTTGGTAACAAATAACAAATTCACTCAGGCGACATTCAAAGTACCGTAGAAACCATCTTTGAATTGTCTCTGGCTGGAAGTGTGCTGCACAGATGGCATGTTTGGTGTTGTACAGCACAGGAACAGTGGGAAAAGCCAAATAAGTGTTTGACATTGGTCTCATTTTAACTGCAAATCTGTATTAAAATACCCCTGTATGGAAATGGAATTATGAAGGCTGTGTTTAAAGGATTGTAGAGTGATTTAATGGCTAAGGAGATGTGGACTTGGCAATGCATCCAAGCCCATGCCTTGGTCTGTTCCTGGGGCGGTACCCGTGGTAGGAGTGTGCAGCAGAGGCAGGGCCTCCTGTGAGGGCAGGTACCGCCGCTCAATGAAATCAGCTTGCCTGGGCATCGGGCCTTTCCCATGAAAGGGTGCAGTATGTCCCTCTGGTGAAAGGAGCATTAAATAACAGGAGCACCACTCCTGCCACCTGTTTGTATCAGTTACCTATTAGTTCTCACATCTCTGCTCACACTGTGACCTACTTGTGGTGTTGGAGTAAATGAGCAAAATGAGCATAAGCAAGAGCTTACTGCAATTATCCGGGAGGTGTGGCATTCCTGTGATTCCATTCAGCCTGGAGTTTGATGTGATGAATGGGGATTTATTGCCCTTTGTCTTAGCTTACATATTTACTACAATGCTTACAAACAGACATGAAAAATATTCAGCTGGGTTCTGATCCAGAAAAATATTTGACCTTGTTCTTCTCTTTTAGTCTTCATTACAGGGTAGATTGTAATTTTACCTGCTGATTCTGCTTCTTTGTGCAGCAGAAAAAGAGACATTTTAGAGTTAATTAAATTAGGACTGGGATGCTCCATGTATAAGGATTTAAAAAAATGGCAAGAAGTAGTAAAATTTTTTGGAACGAGGTAACACATGTGAATTAGTTCTTCAGCTCTGAGTGCTTTTTTTCGCTCAGCCTTTGTTTGAAATTCAAGGGATAGAAATTTTCAGTGCAGTCAGTTCCCTCACCTCTTGCTTGACCTGTCTTGAGGATCTATAACAGCCAGAGACCTCCTGAGCTCCTTACATTTTCATTTGTGCCTGGCTGGTCAGTCTTAGCTGACATGTTTGTTGGCTAGCATTAAATAAGAAAGAATAATAGAAAGGTAAATAAGGTAGGGATAAAAGTGATATTCATAATGCTTCAAAAATAACTCCTTTTGGTATAAATTCTTTCTATTTTTAAACTACTTTTTCTTCTTCCATATGCGAAAAGGATGAGATATACTTGTATATAATAATTACAGTTATACACCAAGTCATTTAGCCTTGAAAGAAACATGGAAGTGAACAGGCTACAGGAATTTTTTGTGTCATCAACATGCTTTGATTATTTGCAGCCTCTTTATGCTGTCTGAATGGTCTCTGTACTGACTTTCATAGTAATTGGAAATGAAACATTTTTATTTGGAATATTTTCATTCTATGTGCTTGTTGCAGCCCAGGGTGTCTAACCTAGGCATCAGTGTTCCTACTGTGGCCATAGGTGTGTGTAGTGTTTACTTACCAAAATTTGTTATTTTAATTATTAGTTATATTTGATAAATAGCTACTGCTTGAGTGAGAATGCTTGTGGTCGTGCCGGAGGTGTTTTCCTCAAGCAAGCCTCAGTCCAAGTCTTTTCCAAAAGTCAAGTCTCAGTTAAATGCTACATTCTATTAAATAACAAAAATTTCATGTTTTTCAGTAGAAAACCCTGAGATAGCTTTGCACCCATAGTTTGGAAACAGCAAGTTTGATCTTGCAGGTAGTAGTTATGAGAGCTTAAATAAATGTATTTCATAGCTTAAGAAAAGGAATTGCTTATTTCTTTTTCACAATTGTTGCAGATTCTGACAGGTGATCAGAGAAGACAGTTTAAAGACCACTACATTTTGGATTTTGACATCTGTGTATTAACCTCCTCCAGATTGAAATGTTTTATTTTAATGACGCTTTTTTATTTAATAAATAGAGATGACATCAATGTTTAGGAAATTCTGTGGACTGTTAACAGATTGGAATTGATTGCTTTTTTCCAGAGGAAAGAGTTTAATATAAGAAAATTTGGGATTGTTTAGCTATTTAGAGAAGCAAATTAATAATGCCAGAAATTGAAGTTTGAGGGTGTTGTGCATGGCAGTGCCACTACTTTCTCTGTGATAATTATTGATTTGAAATTAAAGCACTGATTTGCTCTCTCGAAATCTTTAGCTGCCACAGAAAAGAGAAGTGGGAAGCAATTTTGGTTGTGGTGCTCAAATAAAACAGAAACTGTTGTATTTTAAAAAACTGATTCCAGAGCAGCTTAGGCTTTTGCTTGTATTGACTCCAGTTTTATTTGCAGGTCCTTAAATTGATCTTTACTCTCCTTTTAGACTCTTTTCCCTTTTTATTTTGTCAGTCTCTTTGAAGTAGTACCAGACCTGTTTTTGTAGTTCTAGTGCTTTTTATCTGCTTCTTTCCAGTAGCCAAAGATTTAGGTGTTTTGAATGAGCACATCAATGTTCCAGACAGAGATACTGTTTGAAATTATCCATGAACCCAGAGCCTCTGAACATTATTGAGTGACATTTGTTTCTGTTGGTTGTGTCTGCTCTGACTAACTGGTTTCTTTCAGATTGGCAGCTGGGATTACGCTGCAGTAGACGGACAGCTGCGTGAGCTGGAGATTGCAGCCAGGCCGGGCTGTGCCTCTGTTTAATATGCCTGGAATGTATATGTTCAGATTGGGGCAACTTGCACGGCCCTGAGGGGCTTCTATTTGTATTCTCACAAACTGTGATTACTTCCTGTTTTATTTTAATGAGTGCCATGTAATTGTCACACTGATTTGTCTGGACAAAAAGACTTCATTTTTTCTTTTTTCTCACAGAAAATTCCTTAATGTAGTTTAAGAGCTGGTTTAGTGTTTTTGTTTGTAAAGATATGGTGGAAGGCATCCTATGCAGTTCTCCTTTCTTCACTTTCTGATCTGAACAGGATAATGTATTATTCATATATTGATTCCAAACAGCTTGAGGAAAAAAAAGTAATCCTGTTTAGGGTAACCTCTTCCCATCCATATATCTGTAATATGGATTTTATAAACAACAAGTGGTTAGACCAGTAACCAATCTCCAGACAATTCTGGTATTTTCAGAAATCAGTTTTTTTCTGATATTTTCAGGCAGGAGGAGGTGAAACTGGGGGGTGATAAGAAGAAAATAAATATCTTAGGCAGCAGATATATTTCTTACAAGGAGGGTAAGAAGAAGGAAAAAAAATGCTGAATTTCTATTTGATGGCTTTAATTTCTCCATGTATCTGTAGTTTTTCTGTGTAATGAGGCCCACAGTTTTGTTACAGACCTTGCTAACACACAGGCAAAGGTTGTGCACTTTTTGCTCCATCCCAAGTTGCTCGTGTGCCCTAATAAGGCCTCTCTCTGCGGGCTGCTGACAGTATTTCTGCCCACGCTTTGGCTCTGGAGCCATAACCCTGAAGTGCTGGGCTTGGAGCTGTACCTGCGCTAGTGGGCAGCAACAAGAGCCTTCTGCATTCTGCTTGGTTAGCAGAGGGTACATCACAAACATTTTGCAGTCAGGTTTAATGAAACCTAGAGAACAATAGGTAACTCTTGGTCTTGTAGTGTGTTTTCCTTAGCCTTTCTTCTGCTCCATTCTCTTCCTTGCTATTTGTTAGATTTCAAAGCTAGCACACACAATTTTCTTAAATCAGTATATTAAGTGAATGGTGAAATGAGTAAACAAAATATGGAAGTGATTCAGAACAAAATATTTGATTTGTAAAGTCAAAACAAGAGAAATAATTTTCTGGTTTGACATGAAGAAACTAGACTGCTCATTTTATTTTTAAAATAGCAAATGTGAGTGTGTGAATTTATGATAGTAACATTTGAGTGCTGTATTTTTTCCTTGGGTCAAGTGTAGTGCAATATCCCCAGGGCAGGTGTACAGTCAGCCAGCATATACATTGCCTCTGTTAGAAAAGCATTTTGCCCATTTTTCACAATCTTGGTCTAATGGGGATTGTTAGGAAACAAGGGAGATGGTACTACAAAGAGCTTCTCTTTACAATCTTGTGCCTCTTTTCAGCAATTTTATGTATTGTTATGAATTGTGCTTGCTCTCTGGCTAGTGTTATCTGTATTCCTGGAGTCCTAGAGGAATTTAAATAAGAATATTCCTGTAGGGGTGTAAGTGGCTCTCTCTGATCAGAAGGGGTTTTCTGATCACTTGTTACCAGAGCTGGATTTTAATCATTGTCTGTGGGGAAAGGAGCTCCTTGGTTGGCCGCTGAGCCATTCAACTTCCCTGTCAAACAGTCTGTGTTCTCTGATGCTCTAAAGCAACATCTGGGTGGAGGGAAAGGGAAAGCAAGTAATCATAATTGCATATCACTCAAGCCAATAGAAATCACTGAGGAACATGTGTGTAAACCTCTTTGAATATTGAAAAGTGAGGTAGGAGCGGCAGAGAGCCAAAATAATTACTTTTGCAAGGGCTGTTATTTTCTGGACGTAATACTGGGCAGAAAGATGGAGGATGAACCCAAAACGTTTTCTGTCCCTGACGTGTGTGCTGAAAGAATATATATTACAATGCATCCTGTTATTTCACCTGGGGTTTCAAATGTTTGGCAACTAAATCATAGAGATTTGGGAAGTAACTGGGAATACTTTGGTGCAGAACTGTAATGGAGCTGAGAGCAGCCTCTTTGTAACAAATGAGGAGGTTGTAGCTTGTTGTACCCTCAGACCAAGGCATGCATTTTAACATGGGTGTGCTGTGCCCCTGGACTCCTCAATTTGGTGTTTTGTGTCTGAGGAGGCATGATGAAAGCAACTCTGAGCTAGTCCCTTTAAAGGTATTTAAATCTGGAGTTAAATGGTGTATGTCTTGCCTTTTAACTGTTATGGGCCTTCATTTGAGAATTTGAGTTCAAAACTGGAAACCGTTTCATTCTTTCTCTGTGACACTCACTGCAGCTCCCCCTCCACCGCCCTCCCTCATATTTAATTTTATAGTTCTTTCAGACATAAACATGAAAAAAAAGCAATTTTGACTTAGTTTCTGAGTGTTGCTGCAAAGAAAAGTAACAAACATCTGTTTTTACCTTAACTGCATCCATATGTTCAACCTCCCCATCACCCTCCTTCCCAAAAAATTTACAGCCGTATTTGATGGGTACTGCATATTGTTGAATTAACTTTCTTCACAGTTAGATGAGAGGGTAAGTTCAGAGACTGGAAATAGCCATACTAAACAGTGGCCAGGAACTACATTATAGCTAAGCCAAGTTTTCAAGTTCTTTACTTTCCTTCTTTCAATTTGCTTCCCTATTCTCCTTTTCCCCTTCCCATACCCCAAGGGAAGAGGAGATGACCTAGGAGGCTTTTTAGGAATGGGTAAAATAAGATAAATGTTAACTTAGGAAATTTGCCTATGGCTTTCATGCTTCTAAATTAATTAACATTCAAAATACAGTGTTACATAAGTATGTGTTTGGGATGCATACTGTGTGAATTATTGTAAAGGGTTGCTTACCTTGTTTCGTTTTATTGCTTCTTGTTGTAGCATCTGGAACAATTCTGGCCTTACCAAAATTTTGGGTTTGTAGGTGATTAACAGGAAAAAGGCTGTATTACTTAGGTATTTGAGAAACACTGAAATAAAATGTGGAATGACACTATGTTTTATTTTGTGGCACACATCTTGCTTTCAGTGATAAGAGTTTGTCTTGTAAGCTTTGTCTTTGTAAGCTAAAAATGTCTTTCAAGCAAAGGTTATGTATGTCTTACCAGTTATATAGTGTCCTTAATAGATGTGAAACTGGTTGTGCAAATTTCCCAAATGTTTCTACCTACAGTCATGTAAATGGCTGCATGCTCCAGAGGAATCCAGCAGTGTGAGAACACATGCCCTTCCTCTACTGCTGGAGGAGCTGTCTCTTAGTAATACTGACATGCTGGTAATAATTATTTTCAAGAAAGCTCAGTTAGAGACTGGGCTATAACTCACTAGAAAGGAAGTGGATGGTGACTTTCTGACTGATGGGCATTTTACTGTATTTTCTCAGGTGAATGGTAGGTAGGTTCTTGTCTTCAAAGGAGATACTGATTATATCTCTGAGAAAAAGATTCCCTGGTCCTACCTGATTTTCTTTGACAAGTTGAACAAAAGTCTGAGTGGCATCTGGTGCCTCTTTCTGCTGTTACATAAATTGAGAGATGGGGATTGATTCCAGCTCCACCATCACATTTCTGCTGACAGAGGGAGGTCATCTTGCATCCTTCTGTATGTGATCCTTCTGACTGAGACCTCAGAATGTGGAGCTGACATCTGGATTGACTTTGAATACAATCTGGGAAAAGGAAGGAACCATTTGGGCTTGCTAGTACACTCTCTTGGTCATTATTACAAAATGTGGAAACTAAAAAGAGAAACCTTTACTTTTTTTTTCACGGTAACCAGAAAGAATGCAGAAGATTTTTTTCTGAAGTCTAGCCACTATGTCTAGACATATTTGTCCAAGTGTTGTTGCCTTTACTCAACAGTTCTTCAAATTTCTTTTGGATTTCTGAAGACACCAGTAGAGACGGCAAACTCAAGCTAGATCATAAACAGTGTCTGTTAAGACTGAAAATGGAGAATTTGTGATCCTCTGAGGCAGGGTTTGGCAAAACCATTGCTCCACTGGTCAGCAGCTTCACCAGGTCTGACAGACACTATGTGAAAACAGACAGTGCCTCTTGACTGGCGGGTTGAGTGCAGTATTTTATGCTTGATCTGCATCTATTTGAGCTCTTGTAATGATGAAAGTATTGAAATACTGTGCATCAGTATGTGGTATCTTGTGTTTCTTCTTATCGTTTTCCCTCACTGTTAGCACCATCTAAGTATATAGTTTCCAGAGGTAGTATTGGGCATTCAAAGACATACCAGATTTCAAGGTTGAGATAAAAATTATGACTCTATTTAAAATGCTGAACCATGAGCATTTGGGAACAAAAGTTTCTGTATTGATCATAAGTCAATATTCAAGGAAATTAATAAATCTAAAGCTCAATATTTCCTTGCTTTATCTTTCCTCAGTTCTAAAAGAAAGGCATGGGAGTTGTGTTTCAAGAATATTTTATCCTGTATTCTTCTGGTTCTACCCTCAACGCAGGGCAGAATTCCCATTTGCTGGTAAAAATATGCTGCTTAATCTGCAAATAAGTTTGGGCACATCTTTTTAAAATCTGGATGTTTTGAAAGAAACAGCATTTTATGGAGAGGGTAGGGCTGCTGACCAGTTCATTTATTAATGCCTCATGTCTTTAGAGACCTCAAAGTTTTCGTGATTCCCTTGATATCTTGAGTCACAAACCCCCAGATTTGAATTTTAATGTAGCTTACTCATCAGCAGGAAGGAGACTCATGTAGTCTTACTGGGCTTTAGTATTTAATGAGTCTGATACTGCTGTTCCTCAAAAAGTGCTCACTGCATCACACTGTATGTGTGTGTCAGATTTCAGCCAGCTTTTTGATAACTTATTCACCAGTTCTTTGAAGATTATGGTCCTTTGCAGAGTGGGCAAGAGTGTTAGAATCTGTTCACAGACTAATTTCGACTCCTGCTCTGGTGAGTTCGGATATTTCAAAAGCTCTGCCAAATATAATAAAGTCAAGTGTTTTGGATGGCATGTTTACTGTCAAGAGGATGATTATTTTAAGGTCTCAGGTGCATTCTATTTTGGCTTGTTATTTTTGTAACAGGAGAATGTCCTACTAAAGGTCTTTATAATTATATAAAAATAGTTTGTAAGAGTAAGGTCAGCATTGGTGTTATTCCATTGTCTCAAAAATTTTAAGCAGTGTCTAAAATAGACCAGGAAATGTAAGTGTAAAGGAGTATTGAGGAAGATTGAACCATGAAAAAGAAGAATTAGGGGAAAATACTTGAGGCATCAGCCCATGTACAGCATGCTAGTCCACAGCAAAGGCAAGGTGATTAGTTAAGGTCACAATGAAAGAGATATAAACTAAGCTGAATGATTTGAGATTTTCTGTACTATCAGCCTGTTTCTGTGCATGGTGCAGGGGGCCAACATGACAAGAAGTAACTTGTTGAATTTTGGCTGCTTGATGTTATCTTTAAACTAGTGGGCCAAGAGGTGGCGGCATGGAAAATTAGCTGGACATGCCTAGGGCAAGAAGTGTAAGTTCACAGGTTTCAGCAGAATTATTTTAAGGAAATCACTAAGCATAATATTTTCATGTGAAATGAAAATGAAGGAAGTACTAAAGCATGTGGCTGAAATTACAGATAAACTTTAAAAACCCCCTTGCCTTCATGTTCTCCTGTAGTTTTGCTGTTGGTAGTTTAATGCATCCTAACATTCTCTGCTCTTCTTTAATAAACCTGGAAGTAAGAATAAAAGCTCGGTATTGTTTTCCTTCTAGTTACTGCTGTGAAATGAAGCAATGGAGTTTAATGTACAACACTTAATGCCTGCAGAAACTTTTTCGAAGTTAACTTTTGGTTTTGAGTTATGATACAAACAGGATAAGCCAGTGTTAGAAAGGAAAAATGGAGCCAATATAGAGGGTTTCTGATTATAATAGCTTGTTTCTGTTTAATATCATTGAGCAGGATGAGGTTTTGCAGAGTTTCTCATGGAAATAGCATCCACAGTACTAAAATGATTACCTCATTCTTAGTACCAGTGCCAAGCACTTAGCCCCACAGTGAACACACGGGGTTGATTTTCAACATGAAACAAGCCAGAAGTGTGGAATGACATTTTCAGGTGACAGTTATGGTTCTATTGCCTGTAATTAGCACCTCTTAACATGCAAACCTGCCTGTGCCTTTTCCAGGCTGTGGAAGCTCAAATACGAAGTTTTGGACAGACCCCTTCCCAACTGCTCATAGAACCACATCCTCCGAGAAGTTCTGCCATGCAGGTGGTAAGTGCCATGTTAACTCTTTGTGACCTGCCATTGTGCTCGCTTCCTTTGCTACCTTACCTTTGCAGAACTGGACACTTGCACTTTGCTTTTATGTGGTTGTGGAATTATGTTATTAAAACCAGCAGATGAGTTACGATTTGGTAGGAGTTGCATGCAGTGCTTAACTATTTCTTTTATTTGTTGCAGAAAGGATTGCATTGATTTCTAGTGTAGCGCTTTTTTTGTCAGTG
Source organism: Camarhynchus parvulus (assembly GCF_901933205.1). Classification (NCBI taxonomy): domain Eukaryota; kingdom Metazoa; phylum Chordata; class Aves; order Passeriformes; family Thraupidae; genus Camarhynchus; species Camarhynchus parvulus. Next base: position 58,826,128 of record NC_044574.1, on the reverse strand, counting down.
TAATCTAAGAATACTTCATCTGTTGATTTTGTTAATACCATACCTGTACAGGTGAGAGCCAGTCATCGTGGAGACAATTTAGTTAATCTTTGGCAGATTCCCCAAGAAGCATGGATTTAGGAGGTGGAACTTCCTTGTCTTTTCCCACAGGCATAGGTTTTCCCCTAAAACCAGGATCACTAGGAATTCATGAGCTGAAACTTACATAGCAAAGAATGTGACTAAATGTGTTTTGCAGTAAAGCTAGGGTGATAAAATCCAGGCAGTGAGCATTAACATGCTTTCCCTTTTACCTCTACTTGTGTCTAATATAATTTTATTTTACAAACTATTATTACATTACTGATCACTTTTCATATCATGTTGTGTGCAGTCCTTGTGTTTAAAATATCATTTGTGTTGTCGTAGGTCCAGAACTAAAGATGTTAAGTGATATTCTGACAAGTGGAGCAAATGGTCTGCTAATTCCCAAGGTTTTCAAAAGGTTATGTTCCCTTATTGTTAGAGTGGACATTTCACACTGCAATACAAAAAAAACCCAAAAACCATAAACATGTCATAGAGGACATGCAAGAAGAAAATATGTCCTACTCAAGCAGACTAAGGTTATTAATTTAAAAACATATCTGAAGTGCAGAAGGTTTTAAAAGATTACAGAGAAACATGAAATGTTTCCAAAGTAGCTTACAAACCTCGTGATGCAGGAGTCTCAGAAGTGTAAACTTCCTGGATAAACTGATCTACTGGCCTTTCTCAAATGCATCACATGTTGTTCCTGAGAGTTGCTCAGCTGCCTGTGCCCCATGCCCAGGTCCCAGGCCAGCAGACACTGCAGGGACTTGTGTGTGTGTTTCAGAAGAGCCCTGCTAACAGGGATTTTGGGGAGTCCCGGTACTCCCCTTCATGCAGCCACTTGCCATATGTCTGTCTGTCTGTCATGGTGCCATGCACTGAGTGCTCACTCTAATTTAAAGGGATTTGTTTCAGGAAGAGGAGCAACTTGAGAAGTTGATTACTGACGTATTAGTCAGAGCCATTGTTATATAAATAAATTTGATACCAGAAAGCAGTTTGTGTGGTTTTATCATAATATTTTTCATGATGCTGAATTAGTGAAGATTTAGTATGTAATAGAAGAAGTTAAAATCTAAGAAGTTAGCTGTTTCTAACTCCTGTGGTTTTTTGGGCTGGGGTATACCCACTAAAAAAAGCCCTTAGTTCTTCACTTGCTGGATATTAATACATGTTTTCATAATAGCACTATATTAAGTGGTTTTAAAAGTATTCCTGGAGCTGAAATACAGTAGGGATATTTTTCCTGTCATAATTTTGAATTATTTCTAGTTGCATTATTTACTGAGTTTTGTTTTCGTGTGCGTGTGTGCATGAATACAGCTGAATTGGAAGTTACCACGTGCTGTGTTAAGTGCACAAGCCATAATATACACCAGGTGTAGTAATTAGCAGTCACATGAAGGCTGCCTATTTGTCTGGTTTTGCTGCTGTTGCTGTATCCCCTTGTGTTTTCAACCATCAGATAGCTGGATTTAATTGAGGCCACATCAGATGAGGCATTACTGACACCTTTAATTGAATGAGCATCCAGGGACGGATTAACTCATAATATTGATTGGCTTTTAGCCACTTGCTCAGAAGGGTGTCTGGGTAGCTTATTAGTTGCTTTTATTTACACCTTTATGCAAGACTGTAAATAGGAATTCATAAGGCAATATGTTTTTCTAAGTACTCTTAATAACTTTTTTAAAAGGAGTGATAATAAAAATGCAAATGTATTTAATTTTTTTATTAGTTCTGTATAAATATACATTAAATGTATGCACTTACATACACATATATGTAATGAAATATTGCAGGTGGAGAATAGCCAAGGACACTTCATTAGTATTCCAATTTGGTTATTAGAAAATTAAAAATACTTGAGCAATGCAGCTACTGGTGACCATGATGATTGTACCTCTGCATTTCAATGGGGTTCTCTTTTTTTCAGATGTACCACACAGTGATAAACCCATCAGATATTGCTTTTTCTCCTCACGTTTGATATCCAGATCCTCAATATTTTGTTTTGATGTTTGCAGTATTCTTAGAGAACTTAGTTACAAAGTTAATAAACTTTCCAACTTACTAAACTGAAAAAACCAAAAACCTAAAAAATTATGTTGAAAATGAAAGTCTGGATTCATTCCCTTCCTTTAGCATTTCTGGAAACAATGCAGGATAGTGTCTGTAATCACGTCCACTTTGTATTCTTTACAACCGCATTTGATTATTTTTGTCTTTTGAAACACATTTGCAGTGAAGTCTTCTACTTTGCATTTATAAATCTTACTTTTGTAATATACACAGAACATCTATCTAGTGTATGTGTGTATCTGTTTATTTTAACGTTCTTTCATGTTCTCATCTGACTTGTAAAGAATTGCAGTCTGCCAATTTAATGCAACTCGAGACAATCTCTGGGAGCAGGAATTTCTTTTGCTCACTATTTTTTGTGTTTCCCTCCTGGTTTGGCATTACTTTCCTTGACATGCTCTCTCTGCAGATATGAAGGAAAATTCTTTTGGCAGAGATAGGCAATTGAAAACTTTTAGTTTAATCTGCTGTGATCCATAGCAAAGTGTATATACAGTCGCCTTGTGTTCAACAAAGCCCCAAGATTAATAGGGTGCAGGCAAGGTTTTCTGCCTAAAATGTTATTTCCACAAGCTTTTCCACTTATTGCATTTGCTTTTCTACTGCAGCTTCTATCAGATCTCATGGTTTTTAATTCAATCTTCCTTTTCTTGTCCTGTCTCTTCTCCTCCCCGTGTTCTCTTTTCCTGTGTATTTGGGTTCTTGTTGTGTGCACTCAACAGTATCTCCTCCTGCAGAGCCCCTTGATGTTCACAGAGCAAGCCCAGCAGGATGTTATCATGGTCCTCAAGTTCCCATCCAACTCCCCGGTCACTCACGTGGCTGCCAACACCCAGCCTGGCCTGGCCACTCCCGCTGTGATCACGGTCACTGCCAACAGGCTCTTTGCTGTGAACAAGTGGCACAGCCTCCCTGGTAAGTACATTAAAGCAAGAAGCCTAAGAAACCCCTGCCATCCAGCAGCACTTCTCTTGTCTGGTCACAATTTGCTGCAGAACTGTTGTGGGTTTAAAGTGCAAAAAGCAAATCCAGTTCACTGGCACAGCAGGCTCTTCACATATGGGCTTAGTTTCTCCATGGAAAGGTAATCTGAGCTATTGCAGCAAGATATGTAGCACACCAAAGGTTTGTAAAACCAATATGTTTCTTTCCAGGCCATCAGGCACCATGCAAGAAGACAAGAACAGTCTATCACTATTTAGTCACAATAAAGGCACACTCTTCCTCTTGTTCTGTCTGTTGAGAGCCTTAACATCGTGTCAAAGGCAATTTTAAAGCATGTAGAACTTGCCTGAAATCTTCTCTGCCAGTTTTTTCTTGATTAAAAACTCGATATTCTGCTCTTAAAGGCACCCCGTGAGGATTAGAAAATAAAATATATGGGAAGTCTTATCTTAAACATCCCAAAGTTACTTATGTAGGTGCTTATGTATTCTCACTATGAAAGGAAAACAAAATAGCCATTTGCACAGCAACGACTAAAATTAATTTTCCTTTAAAAGTGTGCTGTACTTGAGAATATAATTCTGCTTTTAATTCTGATATTCTCCAATCTTAAAGACATCCATCCTCCTTTCCTTGGCTATGACAGTCTTAGGCCCAAGCTGTCAAAGGAAGTTTATTTTGGTGCAGTGCAGTATATTTGGTCAAAGGCTTTTTAAGAAAGGGGGGAAAAATGACCTTCCACTAAAATAACTTAAATACAAGATACTCGCATCAGAAAAACACTTACATGGTTGAAATTCCTGCTAAGAAATCTTGACCCATGGTCCTTGATTCCTTTTTGAAAAAAGCCAGATGACTCCCACACTTTTTTCCTAATTCTTACAAATTACCTCTCAAATAGAAACATCTATGTATTATTTCACCCGCCCGAGAAACACTTCAAGAGAAAGGTGGGAAGGAAGGGGGGAAGGGAGACTTGTCTAAGATAACAAGTTGCAAGCAGGAACTATTTACAGGGCTCCCAAGATTTCTTTGAAAGGAGGATGGCGGTATCCTCTCATAGCTTGGATGTGTGACAGTGGGCATATAATAGTCAAAGCTTTTAAAAATGGCCTTTGTAAACATAGAACTCGTGGGAAGAAGAAAACTTTCAAAAGTGGTAGGAGTTGGTTTTGGTTTCAACAGAATTCTACTGGTTGATGATCTGTGAGCAAGCAACCAGTTTGGTGAGTGGAATAATAACTGGTTTGCATTGAACAGAGCTTTCAGATTTTTCAGGCTTTTCCCTCCCCTCTGAAAGGGAGAGCAGTAAGCTCTGCTTTTGAGTTGCTATTTTTTCATTTAGAGGCATTTTACACTTGTCTTGCCATTAGACAAACAGAAGCCAACCATAAATATTCAAGAAAAAATCACCTCACCCCACTTCTGTGAGAGCATACATCAGTTGCAGGCTGTTAATGGAGTACTGTGCTTGGGAAATCTGTCTGTGGACTCCTGAGCCTTTGCTATTGTTGACTTCCAATTTTATACCTAAATGGGATCTCCTAGGATGAGAGGGCAGGTATCATTACTGCTCCATATCCCCTGCTGTGGGCTTAGCATTGTCTTTGTTAATGAGGCATCATGATAAAAAAGTTAAGTTGCCAAGTGACCAGTTGTCGCTAATGTGTAATTAAAAAGCCCATTCCTGCCTTTGAATATGAATTTGGTGGCTTTGCTGACATCTAATGGCACTGGTAGCCAGCAGGATGCTCTTTTTTGTCACATAGATTTCCTGTTTTCTTCTATGTTGGTGTTTCATTGCGGTAGAACTTTGCATTTATTTACGAATCAGTTATTTAAGAAATCCTTGTATTGACACTAATTTTTATATTAAGCTGTTGATGGTAGGTAATAAAACTTACATGTAAGTATTTAGCCATTATTTCTTGTTTCTCTTCCAAGCAGGCTGCTGGGGGGGGGGAAGGTGGGGGGTGGTGGGAGCGGGTTGGGGGGATGGAGAGCAGTTTGTTTGTTTCTTTGTAGTGAAGCTGTGGAAAAAAAAAGGTTTCTTTTTACCCCTGCAGGAGAATTCAGTACATAAACATTTTAGTAGTATGTCAGGTGCCCAGATGAAATGTGGGTTGGCAGAATTAATATATTAACTTCTAGCAAATAAATGGGTTTTGGTGAAGGATGAATCCTTAAATACTGGCTGACTATGAGATGACTATGAGATTTTCCTCTCTGTATCACAACCTGACTTTTTTAAAAAAAGTCCTTTGTGCTTCAGTTGTCCAAAGCAGTCCTTTAAAAAGTAAAGAGGAAAATAGTATTTGCAACAGTCAGCAGATGGTTGTCACATTTTGTTTTCAGTCCTCTTTACCACTTAATTTTGTTTTGTTGCGACAGGAGAGGTTGCCAGTAAAGCATCTGCTAGAGCTTATGGCTCAGGACCAGAGCTGCTGCTGATGGCATACATTCAGAATAGCCCTAATCTAAAATAAATGTTTAATAAGCAGCCTGCAAAAGCACCTGGATTTTTTTTGTTTTTCATTCAATTGATGCAGAAGAATCTTGAATAGTTAAAAAAAAGGGTGTAGCTTTGATTTATAAAATATATGTGGCTTCATGTATGAAAAAAAAATTGCAAAGTTTTAAAATCTTCTTTCCTGAATTCCAGCTCATCAAGGTGCTGTACAAGACCAGCCTTACCAGCTGCCAGTGGAAATCGATCCTCTCATAGGTCTGTCACTTCCTTCTCTCTTTGCGATTCATTAAGCTCTGTATGGTGGCCCTGAAGTGTAGATTACGGTTGTTTTTCACTTGCTGGTTGCTGGGAATGGAATTTTCCTGATAAACCATTTGCATGCAAATTGGAATGCAATGAGCTGTGGCTATGCTGGTATTTCATCAACTCCCCCTCGTTGGTTTGCCTAATTTGAACAGGCCTAGGATGCGTGTCAGTGAAAATTAATATGGATGCTGTAATAATGTGTGATTGAGAATGTGCATGAAGTACTGTCAGGATAATATTGGATCTTTTCATCACTCAGACTTGTTGATGAGCAGGAGCGAGGTACGTTATGATGAATCGGTGCACTGGTAATGTGATGGAGCTCCTTTGCTGAGGAAATTTTCATAATAACAGTGGGGTTCTTAACTGCACCGTGTTGTGAAAAATAAAACCATGGTGCTAGGGTTCCATCATTAAAGGAGATCAATCCTTTCTTCATATACCTGCTGTTCAGGCTGAGGGGATTAATGTGTAATTGTAAAGCAGTTTCAAAGTTGAAATATATTGCCCACTCTGGTTTAGTGTTGAGATATTAGTATTCATTTTTCAAGGGTATTGCATCTTTTGATCAGCTTCACCAGTTAAATTTGTGTGTGTTTTTCTTTTATTAAAAAGGGGTGGACGAATGTCTCTCCTTTATTTAATGACTCAGTGTAGTAGATGCAATTCATGACTTTTTATTATAGAGGTTTATCAGTTTATATAGAGCTGATTTTTCAATTAGCAGGGTTAGAGTTTGGTCAGCTCTTTCATTACAGGCCCAACTTTGGGGAGTGCATGTTTGGAGTCTGTAGCATGGCAAATGGAACCTTAAACATGATGAGAAAAGGAAAACTCAAGTACCTAACACCAAAACACAAACTGGCTGTAGGATAGGAGCAAAGAAGACAGAATTCTGTGGCCCCCCAATTTTGTTAGACTTTGAGCTTAGTTTAAAAACCAGCTGTTTCAGTGTGGTAAAATTGGAAAAGTGGTGTGGCCAATTATAGCAGCATGGAAAAATCAGAGCAAAGATGAGCTTGCCTGGATAGGTTAGAATGACAGGTCTGTCAGACAGTGAGAATTCATTTCAAAACTAATGTGCACATCCCAGTAGGAAGTGCAATATTTTTGTCTGTAGATCCAGACTCTTCCTGTGTAGCCATTTTGCTGGGTAAGCTCTAGGATTAGGAACAATGGGGGCATATGAAACCATTTTATAGATCAGATAAAATTAAAGTGTTTTTCCTGAGTTTCTGAAATCAGTCCTCATCTGAATAATGCAATAGTTATTATGAGGCAGACATGTGCTGTAACTCTCCTTTCCTTCCTGAAACAGATTTTATCCAAAAAATGTTTGGAGCAAGAAATTTGTGCTCTGCTTTAAAATCCGCTCTCAAGTAGATCTTAGAAGTGTAAATAAATATTGCAGCAAAAAATCCCAAATCACGTTGGTACAGAGACCTTTAAAGTTAATGTTCACATTCTGAAAAATGGTTTAATATTCTCTTCCTACAATAGATCTCAAATCATCCTTGTGATTACACTGGACATAGTTTAAAAGGTTTAAGGCTTTCTTTGTCATTGCTAAGTAGCATCACTGGGTGCAAGCAGGTAATTATGTAGGTAATATTAGAGGTTTTTAATTGTGGCTAGACACATTTACCTAGAAATGGCACCTAAGAGGACCACAAAATTACACTTTTATGGTTATAGCAGGAATCTTGTTGCTGTCTTAGTCATAAGGAGGGATTCCTGCCCTTCTCATTTTCCTGGTGCACAGGAAGACATAAAAGAGCAATGTCTGATATGACACAGACCCTAGACCTCTTTTTGAGGTGAAGTGTTTTGAAGGCATTATCCTCACTGAATTAGTTGATCTGCATGTCTTTTGAGGTTCTTTTGCTGCTATTTTGTCATACAGAGCAGTTCACTGTGCATTTATAACATGGTGCTGTTACTCTTTAAGTGGCCCCAAGATCAGTGAAGACCACATTTGTGTTACCTGCAGAGAGCAAGTTGCAACACCTTGCTAAATTATTTGCTACCCATATGGACAAGACATTATCAACATTTTGAATATAGCAAAAGCATAAATAAATGAAAGATTTGATACAGAGTAAATGGAATAAGCCCAAGGCTTGGGGGGCAGCTGGCCTGTGAGAATGGAAAGGAGTCAAAGAACAAAGAGTGAAGGAGAGCGCTGGACCAGGACAGAGGTGGGTCTGGAAGACCACCTGGATGGAAGTAATGGTGCTCCGAGCAGTTGGCAGACAAACCCAGGAGAAATTACTTGCCTGGGATGTAAATCAGGTTCCCTCAGGAACAAAGCACACTGAAAGTTCTTCCTACAGTGTAGGATTTTCATGATATATGTGTGTGAGACCTATGTATGTGTGTATGTATATATATATCTATATATCTGCACACCTTATTAATTTAAGGACAAGATATAACATGACAAATGTGTTCACTAATTGATTCCTGTCCATTTAATGCATTCCCAATGCAAGAGTATCTCGGGAAATAAAACATTAAGTGATCAAAATATGGCAAATAATTTCTCCCAACCCTAAAGTTAATTGTGGAGATAACCTGGTTAATTTTTGTGCCTTGCTTAAAAAAATTCGAACAGTAGTGATATTTACTGAAATTTTTCTTTTTTCAAATGGCACTGCTTGCATTGAAATACAACTGATGTAAAATTTAAAATCATGATCCTTTGTGTGCTGCATTTGAACCACTATGCGGTTTTTAATTTCTTATACTTCAAGAAGGAGGGAAGGAATCTTATTACATTTCTGTGTACTGTTGCCTATGTTCAATCTTCCATTTATTTCTCAGCTGCATGTCACTTAAAAAGGGGATTTCTTCTATTTTACAATATATACTACAGGGAATTAGCATTGTTCCTAGAAGTGTAATGAGAATTTAAAGTAGAATTAGAAAGAAAATGTCCCTGCTACAAAAAAAAGTAGCGGAAGTGAGGAGTCTATTTGGTGTGAACGTTAGTTTCTAAATTGTGCTTTTGTTCTGTGAAGGTGGATGCTAAAATATCTTGGTCTGTATGTTTTTCTGTTCAGCCAGCAATACAGGTATGCACAGGAGGCAAATCACTGACCTTTTAGACCAAAGCATTCAGGTGCATTCCCAGTGTTTTGTCATCACCTCTGACAATCGTTACATCTTGGTCTGTGGCTTCTGGGACAAGAGTTTCCGTGTTTACTCTACTGACTCAGGTAATGTATTTTTAAAATATGGAAACAGACTAAAAGATTTTTTTCTGTTCATAATCAGCCTACTGTTTCAAATAAAGGAGGAGGGGTGGAGTGTGTATTTATTCCCCTATTAATAATGCTTGTCAAATCTTTCCTTGCCTACTGCTGCCATGTATTGTGTGCTATCATTTTTGGGGAATGATGGCACATGTGAGAGAAGCTCTGGTTTAGACTGAGCTTCACACTTCAAGCTCACAGGGCAGGGATGCCTGCTCTTGCACTGTAGTTTTCACAGGTGAGAGTTTTTGTGAAGCCTGGCATATCAGGGGAGTTAATTATTCTTAAAATATTTACATGAATTTAACTCTGGTTTTCAGTACTAGAGAACTGGGGTTTTTCAGGAAATACAGGCAAGTACCATAGAATAAGAAGAGAAATTTTGAAATCTGGTGAAAGAATACTATGAAAGCCTTTGAAAGCCATGCCATACTGGAATTGATTTGGAGCCACTGAATTCTTTTATATAGCATAAACTGATCGATGTAATGGGCAGCAGTTAAATTAGTGTGTCCAAACCATTGAAGTCATGCATGTGTCATGCTAAATAGGAAAGAATCTTTCCGTGTAAGAGCTACAGGAATTTAAAAGCCATGACACCCCAGGAAAAACTAGGTATGGTTTTTTTCCTTTCATTATCTTATAATGGAAATAGCGACCTCACTGCAAGGTACTTCTTTGGGATTAATGACCCTGTGTGGTTAATGGGTGTGTGCCATCAAGCTTTCCAGTAGGTTATTAATCCCTAGGGAATATCCTGCATGTTTGTCATTGTTTCTTAAATATATTAGTTAACAGTGTTTTTCACACTTGGCAAACCAAAATGTCTGACAAAATAGACTGGTCTTTAATGAAAATCTTTAGATCTCGTGGTGTAGTTCAGTATTTCTGTCATTTTTACAATTTTAAAGCCTTAAGTATAAAGAAGAAATTCCATTTATGTAATATTGACTGCCCACAATTCATTATACAGACATCTTGTTAGACCCTTCTTAGGTTAATTTTCTCATTGATGAAAATAAATTTACATAGAACTGTGAATTTAAAGTGGATCTTCAGAAAGGATAGCTAGCAGTAAAAAGTATTCAGTGTATATGCTTGATTTATATGAATAGAGAAATAATTCTATTATATCAAAGGATGTATTTTACTTTACACATATGGAAGGAACTTGTATGGTTTTGGTAGCCTTGCCCTGTATCATCCTGAACTACAAATATCTCTTTAAGTTATTTTCCCTGTGTATGGCAGATTCACCAGGCACCTTGTTACTACCATAACTAATCAGGGTATAAACCAAAATACCATTGTCAGAAAAATTTCAGATTTATTTCTTCTATTTGTCAGTATAGCAGCTCTAGCTTAAATGAAGTGAATTCAGATGTAGTTTACTTTGCTTCAAATTGAAATGAGAATAAAGTAGGGAAATATTTTGAAATCAACAGAACATCAAGGGGAAAAGATGATGTGATCAGTAATGCATGAAAGCAAGTGATCACAGGTGTTGAATTCAATTATGTTTTAGCACTTGCACAAAAAAAAAAAGGAACCATTTTCCTATCAGATCTTTGGTTGGTTTGTTTGTTTGTTTTTAATAGGAAATACTTTCAACTTAAATCATGGGTTATCAGCATAGCCAATATAGCAGAAGCACAATAAAACCTTCCTCCAGCAGTGGGAATGACTTCTAGACAGTGTTTTAGCTTCAGTACTGCAGACTTGAGTCTTATTTTTCTTTTAATTATTTGTAGTGCAGCTGTCAAATAAAACATTAACTAGAAAATTTGTTCTGTCAAAAAGGGATATCTGAGTGCAAATGAAAAAGTTTGAAATCACTGTGTAGAGAGAACAACTCATGTTAAAGAAAACAGGAAAGTTTGAGGAACTCTTATGAAATGAGGTTTTTTTTTTTAGCAATATAAAATAGCAAAATATTATTTCTTGTTTTGATGAAATTCATTGGATCTTAGGCTGTACAAAACAAAATAAAAATAACCAGGCAGAAATAACCTTGTAAAATGCTTGTTTTTTAGAACAGAACCTGTAAAATTAGAAATAATTGAGAAGGAGATCTCTATAACTCAGTGATGTTTATAGCATAAACTTGTGTTCTAGAAGTATAAATGATCCCAGGTAATGTCAATAGAACTGAAAAATATATCACATAGTTATTTGATCCGCAAGTTACTCACCCTTGCTCTACAAGGTGAGTATGCACAGTAAGAGTGCAGCCAGGGGTTTGCCCTGTCCACTCAGAAATGGCTCATGTGGTAGCTTTCCATCTCACAATTGCCCTTGGAAGGTTAGAGCAGGCTTGTAAGTTTTATCAGTATTTGATTTTGAATCTGATGTACAGATTTCCTTTAAATTGCATCTTGTTATTTTATTTTTTGTTCCTGCACTAAAGTACATAAAGTACTTCTTTTGTAGAAATTCATATATGTGTTGTGGTTTTTTTCTGTTTTTTTTTTTTTTTCACTTTAATGAAATTACCTTTTTGATCTTGTTATAAATTGGGCTGTAAACTATTTTTGGTCTTTCATCAGAACTATTCCATTAAGTATTTAATTGCCATTAATTGTTATTTAGTGGCTGGATACAAATACAGTGCTTTTGTACTGTTTAAAAAGAGGCTCTGATGTGTTCCCTATTACCCATATTAAGGGACCAATAGTTTTGAATTCATGCAACAAAATATTTTATAAAAATGTACTCAAGTCCCAACACTGATCTGTGTTACCTATTAATTTTTAAATGCTTTTCAGAACATTTAGTTTAACTTTATTTTTATTTATTTATATTTAGAAATGCAGTAGTCTGTATTTCCTGTTTCTTTTTTTGGCCTGTCTTGTCAATCCTTCCAATGCCCTTCTGTTCCTCCTTGTTCTTTAGTCAGCCCAAGGAACAAATGGTCATTTGGGTTGAGAAAGCCAGGGTCACACATTGGAGGCATCGCACTTCACAAATGTGTGATTGGGTGCAAGATTTGTCCTGGCCCTAGCTACCTGAACGGGCTGAATAGGTGCATGAGAAAAGTGTGTGTGTTCTTATCCTGCTTCTTCATGATCTGCAATTGCTGGGCTTCAGGAAATCCAGTTAGACTTTTGAATAAAGTATAATATTGAGGGACTGAAAGTATTTTTTGTATGGATTGTATGGACTGCTGCACTTTTAATTAAGTTCCCACCAAATAAATAAAGAGAAAATAGTACTCCCCACTACATTTCTATTTTGAAGTTTTTTGGACAAAGAAAATATTTCTAAAATACTTTATAATGTATTTAATTTGTCTTAGAATAAGAGGGTAGTTTTTAAAGAATCAATTTACTGTGTTCCAGGTAAACTGATGCAAGTAGTGTTTGGCCACTGGGATGTTGTGACCTGTCTGGCCCGTTCCAAGTCCTACATTGGAGGGAATTGTTACATCCTCTCAGGATCCCGGGATGCAACCTTGCTGCTCTGGTACTGGAATGGCAAAACCAACATCATCGGTGATAACCCAAGAGGTAAGAAAAAAACAAAAATAAAAACTGGTTTGTAGGGAGGTTGTCTCACAATGCCTTGAGCAAACACTTCATAGAACAGAATTTTAGGTAGGGTGCTATGTGCCCAATCCTCACAATCACATATGAGGCATTCTGATTGGTTGCAGTGCAAGAATATAACCCAACTAATAATGCAGAGTAACCCTGCTCCAGCCTCATTCAGTTTTAACCCTTCCCCACTCAAACTCACCTTGCACTTGCCAAAGTATTTATTCTCTTCCATCTTGCACCATTTCCCAGGAATTCCTGAATCATCCTGTCATTTATTCATGACAATGCTCTCTTTTAACTCTATAAAAAACACTGAACCACTATGACTGTTCAACTATGTATTATGAAACAGGAAAGGTAGAAAGTGATCTATACTGGTTTATGCCAGTTTCACTCCACACACACACACAAAAGTAATTTCTGATCCCCAAAGCAAAGAAAAAGGCAGATATACAGTTGAAAAAAAGCCTGGAGTAAGCCATTTTCCAGGAATGAGGGGTTTTCAAGCCATCTTGTGAGAGCTTATATGTATATAAATTTAGGGGCACATCATAGCCAAACAGAGGTCCTGTTCAGCAAAAAATAAAATGCCCTGAAGGGGTAAGAGAAGGTTATTCTATCATATGAAGAGTATTTCTTAGGTATTCTTCCATTCATTTCAGGTCTTCTCTGACCCTGTTTAAATACTGGTAAAAACTGCTCTGAAGAGGGCAAAATGGACATCTGGAAAGCAAGAAGTGGTATTAGATCTGTCATGTATTGCAGTTATAGCTGGCACACAGTTTTATATAATCAAAACAATACCTGACATCTTCCAAATTAATCTATTTGGTAAAGCTGTGTGTTCCATATTCAGTCTGTTACTCATCTGGAGTTACTTGAATTTGAAACACAGAGGTGGCTTGACTGAAAATTGCATCCTGTGAGTGACTTTGAAGAAGCACAATTAATTATTATCAGAACAAATATCTGAATTTAACTTTCAAATTATTTGATATTGATTGTGAAAGCTATTCAAAAGTTGAAGAAGATGCACCTCAGTTCACTCAGTTGCAGAATCTTAAGGCAGAGAATGTGTGAAAACTATCCCTATTATCCTTCCAAGCAGCCCTGTTCAAGAGATGGGAGGTTTTCTGAGAAGTGGCTAGCACAGTTTATGAGGGTCTTTAAATAAATATGTCTTTGCTTGAGGGAAAAAAAAATTCTATGAATACTTCATACATGTTTTGCAGTCTATCAATTTAAAGAAAATGCAAACTCTGTGTTATTTTTGCAGACCTTGAAAACTTGGAAACTCCAAAGAGTTTGTAGGTTCCTAAGTTGCCCTGAGAAGTTATACTTGTCCCACATTTGCCAGGCTTGCCTGCTGTGTGAACAAGACCTTGAGGCTATAGGCTCCTTGATCACCCTAACAGATCATTTGCTGAGATTCTGTACCTACTATTTGAGTCAAATATGTACATTTTGTTGCAATCTATTGACTGTCTTCTCTAATGCAGATTTCTAAGGTATTAGAATTTTGCAGTTTTCAGAGGCAATGCCAGGCAATTCTAGCTGCTCTTTAAAATCACACAGTAGCTACCTGGTAAATCTCTGTGCTTGTAGTTCTATTAGACTTGGACTTCTAGGGACTTGCAATGGCTCCTGTGTTTACCAACTGCCTTTCTGTGAGGCTTTTTTGTGATACAGCGTGCCTGGAAACCTCTGTTATCAATCGGAATCTTGTGGCACTATACGTAGTCCTAGACATGGGTATAGACAGTTCCTGCTTCAAAGAGATGGTAATCTGGGGTGTTTAATTTTTCCCAGAAATAGCTGTCTGTAGGCTTCTCTGTTCAGTCAAAATTTTTTTTGAAAAGACAAATGAAAGGAGCTGTTTCTGCTTAGTTCTGATTGTGTCAGAAATGGAAAGCACCAGCAGATTTGTTGGGTTCTGAGCCCTGTTACTGCAGCTGTAACTTCCATCCATTTGCAGGATGTTGATATTTAACTGGTCTAACGTCTTTCTGTATTTGAAGCTAATGATTCTTTTACTTCAAAATACAGTTTATTCATGCTTTCAATGAATACTATTCACTGAAAATTTTACATACTCTCAAAGTTGATATTTCTTCTCTATTTAATTATCTCTAATGTCCATCTTAAGATGACTTCACAGCAATGTGCATCTAATGGTACTTTACCAAATCATGGTGCCAGAGTAATTTCAAGAAAAAGTGATTTAAACCACAGAGTATTTCTTTCCTTCTCTCATAGTACCTATTGCCTTGATGTACATCAGCCAGCAGGCTGATATGATCCATCTGCTCTAAATAATATCCCATTAGGCACCCATTATTCCACCAGTTACATTTTATTTGGGTTTACTTGTCTGATTTCTTTACTTTCAGAGAACTGAGCTCTGGATCTCTGGCTCTGTGTATTCATGTTTTAGTATGATACTTAAGTTGACAAGCCAGGTGAGCTATGGTACACATGATAAATAAGTGGCTTGATATTCTTTATCAAGGACAATTCTTGAGCTAACTTGACTGTTTTGAAAAAAAAATCTGGTTTTGGTTTAATAGAAGAAAAAGGTTAACAAAATACTAATTATTTATGTAATTTAGCTTTTAACTTTGAGGCTGACTTTATAAAGAAATTACGGCTATGGAGTCTCACTATCTAATTTAGTTTCTCCCCAATACCTCTCAAAGGCGCTGATGAATGTAAACCAAATCTGACAAATTGAAGTCTCAGAGATATGAAATTTCTATACATGGGACACATCTGCTGGAAACTATTTTATTCTTCACAAAACAGCTTGATTACATTTAGGTTAAATCATTTTTTTCCTTCTCAAATTAAAACCTGAAATGCAAAAAATATTTCATTATGCTCTTTGATCAAATGTAAAGTTTTCTTCTTTCTAAATTAATTGGTTTTGAAAATGTAAACGTATGGCACTACGTCACTTGGGAGCACAGGCCTTTTTCTGATGCAAAAATGTTTCTGGGGACAATTTCTGACCAAGCCTTGGAATAATTCAGAGCAGGGCTGAGGACCTGAAGTAGTTGTATCCTTCGGAATAGCCTTGAGCTGTTTTGCTTTCACATTAATTAGCATAACTTACTGTGGAGATGTAAAGTCACTTTGCATAGTGCAAGGGGGTTTTCCTTTCCTCTCCTTGGCATGTGGCTGGCTTGGGAGAGGATATGGCCCTCCCCTCGGTACTCCTTGGAGCCCATGTGTGATCTGTGGCACACAAAGTTGGCTTCTGCATATTTAGAGGCTCCAAGGCACCACTTGGGGATGTGACATTACGCACAAGGACTTGTGTGGTAGAATGTGTGTAGATTCGTGGGAGAGGGCTGTGGAAAGATGCTGTGTTTTGTCCTTGCCCAGCCTAAGGAAGTGGAGGTGGAGGGGAGGCAAGATGTGGGGGGTAGGAGGAGGGATTGTGTGATGGCTGGAGAAAAGAGATGAGAGAATTCATTTGCATACAAATGGTGAGCATCACTTTCAGATCCCACTTTCTCTTTGAAGCTCAAGTGGTAACTCCTGATGTTTGGACATTTCCTAGGTTGGGGGATTGAGTTTTCCTTTGTAATCACAGAACCGTAGGAAACAGGGCGGGCAGGAACTTTGGTCACCTGATCTATTCTCTTTTCCAAATGAAGGCTTAACTATGCCAAAATCAATCTCCACTGATGTTTGTCCAATCTTCCCTTAAAAACTACAGCAAACTACAGCCCATTTTTGGGCCTTAGAAGCCCTGTCCTTAGCAATCTTTTCCCAGTGTTCAGCCTAGTGTCCAGTTCTTTTTGCAGCAGTTGCATTCTGTCATCTTTTATCTATTTTTCCTTTGTGTAGAGAACAATTATTTCCTTCTTGCAGCTACTTCCAGTTATTTGGATTGCCATGACCTACAATTCTTTGCCTCCAACTTTAATAACTCAATTCTTTGTTTTTTGCCATAAGTCATGTTTTTCCAGACCTCTAATTTTTTTGTGTGTTCCTCTCTTCAGTTGACTGTCTTCCTCAAAGTAGACCCAGGAATGCAGCTGAAGCCTTTCCAGTAATAAGTAGAAAACAACCTGGTTTACAGACCAGGACTTTTCACATCCCCAGGGATCTATCTGTTTCTTTCAAAACACCATGACACCGTCAATTCTTTTATGGGCATGAGCTAGTATGAATTTCAGTGTTTTATGAAGAATCTTTTCACTTGTGTCTCCTTCTCTCTGTAGTTTAGCTGTGGAATCTCATCTTTAAACTTTCTGAAGTGTATTCTTTTTTAGACTGTTTTCTCCAATTTGTCAAACTTACTTTGAATTCTCATCCTGTCCTCCAGCAGCCTTGCAGCAACTCGTATCTGCAAATATACTTTGCAGTCTTAGTCTATTAAATTGGTCATTAAAGCAAATGTTAGCTAGTACACAGTTCAGGAATGCCCATCAATACATTTACCATTTTGACAATGAATAGCTTTCAGAATGTAGCTTTCCAATATATAATAGTATCTTCTGAATGTGTGCTTCCCTTTTTTCCTTAAGAAATTGCTCACATGGAACAGCACTGGAGTTCTCACTAAAGCAAAAATATGTGATGTCTCCCTGAACCCGTCCTGTTGCTTTGCCATTGCAAGGAAAAAATAGCTTTGACATGATTTGTTTAGAACAAATCCAAATCAGCTGTTACTCATCTCCTTGTTTTCTTGTAGGAAATTGTGTGTGTATATATAAAAATGTAAATGTTCTGCCAGTATTTTTTCTGTTTGTTGGGATTAAGCAGACTACTCTCTAATTTTTCTTTTTCCTGCTTCTTAAACAACACAATACTTTTTAGTCTTGCAGAACCCCACCCAATATCCCTGAAACAATTGTTGTAACTCTGGGATTATTCATTGTCACAGTATTCTCATCTCACTATTATCAGGCCAATTGAGTACCAAACATTTACCTCATTCTCTAGTTGAGACAACAGATTTCACTGCTGGTTTTACTTGGGTTTGCTGTCTGACTGCAGCTGACCTTTTCTTGAAGTACTTTGTACGGCATCATCTACTGGTATTGCTTGCCCTAATAACAAACCAACTTCTTGAGAAAACTTGGCATATTTTCATGGTTTTAGAATGTTATTTTTGATGTCCTTGTTAGTTACATCTCATCTGTGTGTGGCTCTCTGGGGCTTGTCTCTTTGCTCATACCTTGTTGCTTACACTGTTTCAGAAATAACCTCATTTATTTTGATCTTTTTGCCTGACTTTCCTGTGTCAAAGTCACTGGAGAACTCTGAGTTGTGCCAGCTGGGGTCTTGCCTGTCTCATCTCTGTGCTGCATTCACTAGTATCCTCCTTACCTTTTCCTTTGTTTTCTGTGGGCTTAACTGCCCATGAGATCTTACAGAAGGATATTCTGTATGTATTGAAACCTGTTTTCCCAAAATACTTCAGGAATTATTTTGTCCTTGACCTCTTCCTTATAAAATGTATTGAACATTCTCATATCTTTGCCACTTCCCTGTAAATTCCTTTCAGCCAGGTGGTTTTTTCATTTGTTTTGCTGTATTGGTTATAATAATATTTAGGAGGTCATCTCTAGCTGTTATATATTAAAAATTGTCATCAAATCTCTTTCTACACACATACTTGTGATTTTCCTTTACCAACACATGATTTTGTAGTTGGAATATCCTATTTTCTCCAGTTTTCTTTAATAATCCCTCACCTACATGGACAAGGTAGAGGCCAATCATGAATGTTAGTAGGTGTAAATCTGTGTCTTCAAGGTTTTGGGTTTTTCACTGTAGCTATTTTGTTTGGGTGTACTTTCTTGAAGGGGAGGTTTATGGTGGTGAATTTGTCTTAGTATCGTTTATGCTTCTAAAATGGTTTGTGCTTAAAAAATGGTAGGCACTTCTATAGCCCAGTTAAAGTGTTTTTCTGCTATTCTTGACTTTATTAATGGAATATGAAAATATAGTTCCGTTGCTTTCAAGTATCTATGAATGTGTTCACAATTAGGTTTTAGTTTTCAGATTTTGAAAAAACCAAAATATTTTTAATTAGAAATTTTATTTGCTAAGGAAATTAAGGCTCGCTGGTTAAAAATCTTCAATGCTATGAAATGTACAATCCATGTGTAACAGTATCACTAGTGCTAATAGTAACGGGCTCTCTTCTGAGTTATTGCATTGATCTTCCACACATATGTGAATAAAACAAATTATATTACCTCTTTTATGTTAGCCCATAAAACTAGAAAATGTTACTCTCTGTATGTATCACATTTGCATCACGAGGACTATGGGGGTGCTTTCATTGCATAGCTTTATATGTTTTAGAGGGTACTATATTCAGGCATTCTGAAGTGTGGGAAATAAATGGGTTTAGTGGTGTAGCTGTGTAGCAGGACTCACGTGAATGTAAGCGCCTGATTTCATATTTAAAAATACAATTACTGTATTTAACTAATGTGTAGAATATCTCCCTTAGATGCAAATTTTTAAAATGCATAATTTTTTCAATGTATAAAATACAAAATCTCCCAAAGGATTCAAAATTGATCACATTTCTTGTCTTGCTGAAAAACAGTCTTGTTCCTCTCCAAGCTACTTTTAAAAGAAACTGCATTTTTGTCTGGTTTTTATTTTGCTAGAATTCCTAAATAAATATTTGAATACCTGCAAGACTTTTACCAATTTACATTATTATTATTAAATATATATAAAATTATTATAGTGTATGTATGATAAAAGAATTATAAATCATTATTAACATTAAAGCTATGATCTTGAAACTAAAGAAATCGTTATTTTTAATTGTATTGGTAATTATAGTAAAAGTTAAAACATCTGTATTTCATCAACTGCTGCAGACATTTTTCAGTTGGAAAATTAAAACTTTTTTGTGAGTGCTTCATAATTAATTATTGAAGTGGACAATGCAAGCAATTTAAACTTTGAAATTATACCTGAGGAGCATCTTTGTGTTAGTTGATTAAATATTAATGTTGTGGGTTATAATTTCTTTGGACTCAGACACTCTAATCCTATAAAGTTTAATTCTGTGAGGATTTGCATAGATGCTTCCCTCTGCATGCAGAGAACATTCACACTGATTTCAGGCAGGTCCTATGTCTGCTGTTAACTCAGTAGCCAAAAAACCCATCTTTGCCTTCTTCCCTCTTCCTCATATTGAATTAACCTATGTCTTGGTTGCCAGGTCTGCATGATCCAGACTCTTTTAATGGTCTATTTTCAAAATTTGTTCCAAACCAATGGTAGTAGAGAAGATGAGGGTCCACATTTCCATAGATTGTTTATAGTATAAATATTCATTTAGAATTCTAATCATTATTTTTAAAAAATTGAAAGTAATTTCCTTAGCAGCAGCTTCTCTTAAAAAAATTAATTGGGAAGTAGCTGTAAAAAGCTTACCTGTTAGTGTTTCCTTTTTCATTTATTGTGCAAAGTAGCAGGAGTATCAAAATGTCCATAAATCACTAATCAGGCTAGTTAATAATGGAAATTCTTCTATTAACTGTTACTTTCTGTCTACCAGAATAGCTAAAAATTTTCAGAGCCTCAAAATACTAAAATACGTTTGAAATTGCTGCAGCTATAAATGCAATAGTCTACTGAAGTCAGCCTGCGAGGAAAAGAGTGTTGCTCCAGCACTGAGTTTTAGGACAGTCTGCACATGCTCCTTTAGGTGCTCAATAGCACTTTTATTTTTTTACCCATGCACACATTTTATATATTATTGTGTGAGCCTTTCTTAAAAAAAAAGAAATAGCAAGTAAATAATTCAGTGTTAGTATAACATTGTTTTACTACAGATCTAACAAATATTCTTTGTTTCAAAAATGGCAGGACAGGACAATGTTGCATGTAAAGCTAGAGTCCTTCAGCACCATCTGCTGGCATTCAGTTGAAGCTGATCTCAGGAATGGATCCTAAGCACTATTTAGTAAAAAATTAAAAATACCTATTCACATTTCGAAGGCAAAAAAAATTCATTTGTAGTATAATCTTTTTATCCTTTTCATTGCAATTATAATGAGAAAATACAATGTGAATTTAAGTTCAACATAAGAACTGAAACAGAAATAGGTCAGGAGTGTTTTGTTAAGTGGGACCATAAAAAGAAATTGATTACTTTTTTCTTTTTATTTTAAAGGGCTTTAACAAGCACAGTGTTACATTTTTCTATGTGTGTTACAAGTACAATTCAGTACAAAGTATGTCATAGAGACGATACACAAAACTTGGAAAAAGTATCTGTAACATATTTTTGAAAGGCGTAGCAACCACTAAATATTCTTTTATCTAGCATTTATTGCATTAGTCAGTGTTAGCCTTGAAAGCCTCATGAAAGCTCAGTAGACAGAACCCCTGATGCTGTAAATGGTCCCATGGTTCCCTGTAGCTTTGCAGGTAACAAGGGCTGGGCCAATCTGCGTGAATCTAGAACAGAGCCTTAAATTCTGCAGCCACAAAAGGTCACTGTCCTTTCTTCTTTCAGCTGTAACACATTGGTACCTCAAAGAGTTTGAGGCCTCATTGAACCTCATTGTATGGAGGCCTCCAAGTACTCTTTAAATCACATAGAAATGATGGTTCTACCTTCCACATATTTAAACTGGAAAAAAAGATGAAGAATTCTGGATGGATGAATTCTGGTATATCTGGAAATCTGCAATGCTGGCACACAAGCCAGATACTTTTGTATTTATATAATGACAAAAGTCGTGTCATAGATACCTATGGGGACAAGGCCTTCACTGAAAAGAGCTTCACAGATAGTCTGGAAAGCAGCTAAAAAGCCATAGTGGCTTGGTAGTGATAAGCATGTAAGTTTGCGTGCCATAAATATTTGTTTTGGCTAAAAGTATGTCCTACAGTATTAAGTTAGCATTTTTATCATCCTTGTTTTCAGTTAGCTAAGAGATTGTGTGTCAGGACTTGTCAATCAGTAACTCAAAGAAGCATTTTAGAGCAAGTTTTGAGGCAACCAAGAATGTATGTATTTTGAGACTGGAAACACAGAAGGAGTTTGGATGCTGCTCTTTTGTCAGTATCCAGCTTCAGGTGTTATTAAAATGGGATGCATGGAATTTCCAGCAGGATAAAGATGTTTAGTACTGCTTGATGCAACACAGACCTTTGAGTTCCAGGAAAAACAATGCTCTATTTATGACTTGTAACTAATAGTTGATGTGGTAAAAGGAATTACATTCAGATGGCAAATGAATACAACCTTAATGTGCGCCATATACAGAGTTGTGGGATGGTGTACTAATGCATCACATTTATTTACCTCGGTTGGTTGCTGAGAAAAATCACCATTCAGTTTAAAGTCTATACCATGTAAGACAGAACAGAGTAGTGCAGAAGATATAATAATTTATAGTCTAGAATAAGATCACAGCATAAATGTTATAAAAGCTATTTGATCAATACAAGAATCCTGACTTTGGTGAGAAATTATTTTTAAGTGTTTCTGGATCGAAATTCTAGTGGTAGTACTAGTACCATGGAGATACTGGAGTTATGGCCCGCCTCATTGAAAAAGTATCTGGTTTAAAGAGTTACTTGTAAAAAAACAGCTAACTTATGTATTCTCTGAATTTGGTGTATGCCACCAGCACTCCCAGTTACATTGGTAAGTAAAGGTGGTAAACATCTCTGTAGTACAATATACTACTGGTGGTAGTATTGGTTTGAAATTACTTTTATAAAAGTAATCTAATAGCTCAAGGACAGACTTTAGAATAAATTATTTTGATGTATTTTAATAGGGGGAAATAAAAAAACCATAAAAATGTGCCAAACTAAGTGGAAGTATCATAGGAAACCTCTCGTCTCAGATTATATTTTGCCCAGGTTATGAAATACTGTATAGGTTTTAACTAGATGTAGTTATCTTGGTTTATCTTACAACAATTTCTCAGTAGCTGCTATTTCTGACTGAAATAATTGCTTGATTTTTTTTTCTCTTTAGGTTTGTTGTCTTTTTGTCTTGAACTCACTAGGTAATGGTACTATAAACCAAAAGAGAGAAATATGAAGAAAATAATTATTTTTTTAGTATAAACAAAAAAAAAGTCCCTTCATAAACCTGTTTTAGAACATTATTAGATAAAAATGACAGTGTTCTAAAACTTCAAAGCTGCCATTGAAGTAACAGTTTATGAAGTCAGGATGGTGCAAATATTAAAATATCAGTGTACTCTGACCCGACTACTCACCTGCAGATACTTTCCAGGGCTTCAAAAAGGCCTGGGTTCGGTGGGAGGAGTCCTGCTGAATGACTTCCAGGACTTGCAGCAGATCAATCCCCACTTATGGAGAACCTGTTCCAGAAAGTTTTGTGTTGCACATGGTGTAGGAATTAAGAGACTGGGGATTATTGACTTTTGAAGTCTGAATTGTAATACCCAGTTTATGAAGGCCGGTTAGATCTTCTTCCTTATTCTGTTTGTTTTGGAAGCATAGTTTTTGTGACACAGCATGTATGAAAAGTCTCTCATTAATACTGGTTAAATGTTGGTCACTTGTTGCACTGAGTGACACTGAGCTAAGTATAGTAAGCCCTCCTGGGTTATATTTACTGAAACGAATCCTACAAGATAAATCTAATGTATTTTTTCCTTACTGAACAAAATATAGCATCTCCTGTGCTTTGCATGTTTAGACTTTGCTTCAGGATAGAATGATGCACTGTTCAAAGAAGTTGTTCCTTTTTCAGAAAATACAAGGTTGAAGTGTGTTTTTACAAAACTAAAACTTGCATCTTGGCATAAGGTTGTACTTTTTGTATTAAAATAAGTCTGAACAGATGGGAAGTAGTTTGAAGGAATTAAGAGGAAATGCTGATGGAATGTCACATGAAGAACCAGACAACAATGAAGCTTCTATATAATATGAAAATATTATATTGTTATGTAAAAATTCTTATTTACAAAGAAAAGATTATTCAAACTGAAGCTTTAGGAATATTTCAACGATTTTGTGTGGTATCACTTGAGTAAGATCTCTCATTCATCAGGTAATTTTCTGTGCCAGTGAAATAGGGTTCTAATCATTTGGCCAATTATGTGATCTATAAATAATGTTAATGCACAGACTTTATATAATATTTGACAATTATCCCTTTGATGCAATTAAAGTCTGAAACCTGCTATATAATCAACATTGGACCTTAGCAGCAAATTAATTTTCTTTATTTACCTATATTTTGCTGAGAGCATTTTTTTCCAGATGTCCTATATTCTGTACATACCTCTGTACTTCCCATGTTTATTTCAAACCTTTATTGTTTTCCTTATTTTTTAATCATAAAAAGCAACTTCCAAATTGGGAAAATTTTAAAATTAATTTTAGAAGGCCTTTCTTACACGTATAGTTTGGTTTGGTGCCTTCCAAGAAGGCACTCAATCACTTTTGCAAGAAATAGGTAAAAAGACAGATTAACTGATGCTTTATTTGATTTGGATTTTGTATTGGCATAAAATTGCATAATTAATTTGCCATTTTGAAGTGCCCCACAGCCTCTGAAATTAGAGAATAATTTAGAAATGGCTGTTTAGGTCTCTTTGACATAATAATTAACTGTCTTCTCAGTATAAAACACAAAAAGGAGCACAGTCAAATATTTTATATTTTAATGCATTGCATAATATTGTCTCACCCATAAATAGTAGGAAGAGTATCTCATATTTAATTGTGTAGTAAGTTTTTTTAGGTAATCTATCTTTTGGTTTCTTTTTAGGAAGATATTTTTCTTCAAATCAGTTTTTGTGTTTGGCTCAGCTTTTACAGCTTAGTGCTGAAAATAAAGAAAGCAGCCATTTCAGGAATTTGCTGATGGATTTAAAATGTCATGATCCTGCTTTGTATTGCAACATCACCAAAGCTAAAAAAAAATAGCAAAAAGAGACCTAGTAATACAAACCAATTTCTTTTTCTCTCCATTAAGGCTTTTCTTCTTCTGGATGTCATTAAACTGGAAGAAAGTATTTGACTTTGCTGTAATCCCACTGTTCCTTTTTAAACATAGTCTCCAAAAGCCTAACATTTTTTCACTGATATATCACCACAGGCTGACATGATATCACATGCTCTTCTTTTATCTTCTGAAGCTTGAATTTTATGATTTAAAATGTACTTTAGTCACTTAAGTAAGAGTGATATTTTATGTTGTTTTCTATGGGAAAACAGCTTTGGAGAAATTATTTATTGGAATGTAGGTGAGTTCTTTTGAAATAATTTGAATTGTTGCTGCAAAGGTAAAGTATTCTGTCCATTACTGGAAAGTAACTTTATGTGTGCTTCCTGTGACTTAAATAAATCGTTGATGGCATTTGTAGCAATGTGAATGTGACATTAAGAATGTTACAGAATTCAGCTCCAAGCAGCGATCCAGGGATGGGATAGTCTGGGGATATCACTATATCCTACACTGAAAAAGCACATCTGTTGTGTCCTGGTTATTAGTGCTAGGATTTGAACTATCTTTAATTTCATTTGACTTGTTCATCTTCCTTAAGGATCTCCATAAAGATTCTCTGAGTGTTCTTTTCAGCCCTTACTTAGGGTTTGCATCAGTGGTCGTAAACCTGCTTAGCAGACAAAGACTCTCTTCCCTTTGAAGTCACTTCCCTAGCTTTTCAAAAGGGTCTCTGAGTCTGTTCTCCTAAAACAATTTAGAAAAGTTTGAAGTGGTGCCCCTTAAACCAGCAACAAAATAAAATTTTCTCTTTGCATTATTGAAAACCATGACAATCTTTTGAACCAATAACAGTTTAAAAGCTTTTAAAGAAATCTGTTCTGCTCTATGACCAGCTTTTAAGTTGACCCCATTATTTGGGAAATCAGGCTTGGAAACCCCGAGATACTTGACATTCTTATCAAAGGAGTCAGCCTGACTTTTCACAGGACACTTCTTTTACAGTATCTATTCAAATCCTAAGTTCTTTAAAGATACTACTTAGTTTTCTTCTTTTTTTTTGTTGGTTCATTTGTGTTGGGTGTATTTTTGTGGGTTTTTTTGTTTGTTTTGTTTTAGTGTTTCTTTATTTCAAATATAGTTTAGGAAACAGTTGATACAATCTATGAAACGCTGATCCTTCCACTTGTAGATTTATACTCTGTTATGTTTGAAGTCAAGTCCAAATTCTGAAAAGACTGTGAGTGCTACTCAGGCAATTTTATTTTCTGTGAACTGTGATAAATATATATACTCAGTTTCTACTTCTTGATTTAAGATTCTTATCTCCTACATTTAATGGATGTAGTTGCTGACAGCCTTATGCAGATAAAACCCAAAATAATGTAGTTGCTGTAAGCAATAAGTTTACTCTCATGATTTTGTGTATCTGCAAGTCCTAATAATTCATTCAGGCATTGCTTCTCATAAGTGCTTCTAATTCCAACATCTTACCTTCATTACCTCCTGCAATGTTGTGTATTTAAAACTTCTCTGATTTCAAAAGTTTCATTAATGTGAAGTGTATAATTAGAATAATTCCTTGCTGATCTATGTGAGTACGCGTTAATTCAATTTCTGAAAGCAGAAGAAAGCAATAAAACCAGAAGTCTAAAATTTTGCTAATATAGGCAGCTCATTAAAAGAAAACAAACTAACAAGACCTTTAAACATGCAAAGCTGGCACATTTTAGGGCTTGGTAGTGACAAGGAGAAAGAATTGGGTCAGCAACATTAAATTGTTACTGGATAGTATGATTGTTATAGTTGCTGTTACATTTTCCCCTAAAACTGCAGGTTTGTGGCTTGGCTATATAGAGCTCATTTATGAATCTTCTGAGGTGCCCAGCCCATGTTTAGTGGGGCAAGGTTCAGTAGAGCAACTTGCTCTGAAAGGTTTGTGAGCACAATTCACAGGAGCAGCCACCTGAGAAGTACCTAGAGGTCGTTAAATCCGCCCTTATGCTTCTAATTTGTTGGGAGTTTTTTTTTTCCTTTGCTCCTAAACTGTCTGCCATACTTCCTGGGCTTGAGTCTGTTTTTTCAAACATTATATGAAACAAAAGTGACAGCTTCTAATGACTGTTTCTTAAGAGATTAGGACGATTCAGCAAGTTGCTCTAAAGCAGGTTCACATTGAAAGTGCTGGCAGCATACATGCTTGGGTGTGTACATGTATGGACACACATATATAGTGGCTGTGGCTATATCTAAAAAGAAATCGATTTATTTACTTTTCAAGATTTTGTATTATTGATACAAATTGTAATAGTAACTGCAGAATAAATCAAATTTTGAAAGGTCAAAATTCTTGATTTGAGACGTTGTCAGAGATTATGACCTTTACTTAAAAACCACTGGAATGTGGCAGCTGCACAGATGTTTTGGGAGGTGGTATAAATGGTTTGAGTAAAAATATTTATGCAAGCCCAGATCTTACACCTCTTTTGCAGAGAAGTCTCTCATGGAGGGTCTCAGAAACTATCCCTTTAAATACAGCTCTATGGTCTCTAATAACACTCAGTACCAGTATTGCTGGTGCTGCTCTACATGGACAGATTAATGTCATTATGCTGGGTTTATATTTTTAAATTTACAACCCCAAATATAATTTGATTGATGCTAACTTATAACTAATAGAGTCAATTGGTCCCATTATTACTGTATGTCTTTGTAAAACCATCTCCTCTTTTTCAAGTGAAAAAAGAGGTTGATTTTACCACTGCTTTACTGCTTTGTTGGTGTCTCACATATCATCATTCATTGTGAAGTGAAATTATTCCCTGCTGCTTAAAAACTCATCTAAACCTTTTGAAAACTACATGATAGCATTGCCCAAGAAACATCCTTTGGAGTTTAAATGCTTTGTAGAATGCTATGAATGAGCTAATTGTATGGTAATACAAAAATAGCTTCATGATTTTTTAAAATGCCAGCACTTTTGAAGAGGGCAGTGAATAACCTATGAGCAAAGATATAAAACTATTTAAAGAGCTTTATAGCATTTGCTTACCCTTTCTCTGCCTTGAGAAGAATATTTTTTCCTTTAAATGTGCCAGTTGTACAATTCTTCTTTTTTTTATTGTATCCATATATATTTGATTATAAAGAGAAGTACAAAAACCCCACAGTTCCTATAGTAGGGAAATGTCTAATAGGAGCATTAATGTTGGGTTTGAGTGGGACTTCTTTGCAAATTCATCAGAAATTCATCCTGCCTGTGGTCCAGCTCCACATCTTGCAAAGAA
This sequence comes from Camarhynchus parvulus, assembly GCF_901933205.1. Classification (NCBI taxonomy): domain Eukaryota; kingdom Metazoa; phylum Chordata; class Aves; order Passeriformes; family Thraupidae; genus Camarhynchus; species Camarhynchus parvulus. Next base: position 58,798,244 of record NC_044574.1, on the reverse strand, counting down.
CTAGACTTCAAACTGAGATTTCAGCACTGTTATTAGGTTAAAATAAAATCAGTCGCTGGAAGTTTTCCTTCATCTTTGGGCACTTCAGGCATCTTCTCTTGATAGCTACTCTAGTGATACTTGCATTTACTAATGCCTGTTGTAGGAAAGGGTAGTAATTGACTTAAATCTTTCCCTCCATAAAATATAAATTAAAGGAGGAGAGAGAGGGAGGGGAAACCAACTTTGGTTGGTTTTACTGCACACCTGACTTTCAGTAAATATGCAGGCAGAGTGCTGCTGCTGTACTACACAGGTAGGAGCTACACAGGTAGGTACTACACAGGTACAAACAGGAGCATTGATGTGATTTGTAAGCAACATGAACTCAAAGAGCAGAAGGTGCTTCAGTGATGGAAAGCAGTGATTTTGGGAATAGATTGTAACCAAGATTGCTTTTATTGTTTTTTCACTGAAGGTGATTTTGCATCTCCACGAGCTGTTCTGACAGGACATGACTATGAGATCACCTGTGCTGCCATTTGTGCTGAGCTTGGTCTGGTAATAAGTGGTTCAAAAGGTAAGGTAGCTCTTATAATTTCTTTCTGTTTGTGAAGCTATAATCCTAATGCCAAGAGGAATATAGTTTCAGGTGGTGGAATTTATAAACTTTATGGTGGTTTTATTTCTAACCTTTTTTTTAGTTGCTGTGGAACTTGAAACCTCTTTTTAAACACATTGAAACTGAGGATTGTTCAGACGTTTATAAGAAGAGAAAACCACATCAGTTTCCCAACTGATTGCTATTCCTGTTTGTTTATCCAGTGTGCAATTGCATGTCACATAGTTGGATACAGCCTTTGAGGGCCAGGATGGTGAAGAGTGGCTGTAATGGATAACTTCTCAAAAAGGGAAAGCAAAAATTAGTTTTGAGAGAAAGAGAATGTACTGGACTGTTTGTTTGATGAAGGGTGTGTATAAACTACTGGTAATTCTGTTCAGGCTTTTTCAGCTTGTCTGCAGAACCTCTAAGATGCTCCATTTGTATTCTCAAAGACCTGCTTTTAGCAGGCAAATTATGAAGAGTGATGATGATTCTGTGGAAATTCTATATAATTTTCTTATTTGCTTAATTGTCCACAATTATTTTTAAGCTGTAAATTTCTTGGACTTAGTATCTTTCTACTTTAGTGTTTCTAAAATAGCTACTCAGAGACACTTCTTCAGAGTTGGGTGTATTCATGGTCTGTACCTGTGTGCATTTCTGCATTATGCATGTGAACTCCTGTGGCTTATGTGCAAAGTAGGTGTTTGTCGGAATGTGTTGAAAAAGCAAATATTTATTGGGTTGTATATGGCTTGCAATCTTAATATGAAAACATACACTTGTAGAATACCTACATGTGTAAATTCATTACTCTTACTCTGTGTGTCTGTGTTTTGATAATCTCCTTTCAAGGTTTAGTATGTTTAATTGTTCAAAATTAAATAATCTCAAAATTAACTCTCAAAATTAACTACTACCTGCTTTAAAAGAAAATCCACAGAAGGCAATCTAGGTACTTTTACCTTAATGCAAAGCTTTCAAGGGATAAGCTGTTTATCTTAGTGTCGGTACCCTTGAAGTTATAGGCAATTCACCTAAACATGGTAACAACCACTATAAAGTAATATAATAGTGATTATTTAAGTAGAAGTCATTACTTGCTTTTTGAAAAATGATGTCTTTAATTGAGCATATGAATCAATAATAATCACAGGTTATTGATTCTGTCAATATTCTGTCTCCCTAGAAGGACCATGTCTCATACATTCTATGAATGGAGATCTACTGAGGACGTTAGAAGGTCCTGAAAGATTACAAGGTCCCGAAAGCTGCCTGAGACCAAAACTTATTCAAGCTTCCAGAGAAGGCCACTGTGTCATATATTATGAAAATGGCCTCTTCTGTGTGTTCAGTGTGAATGGGAGGCTGCAGGCCACGATGGAAACCGATGACAAGATAAGGGTGAGTGTCCTCAAGTGTGTGCTGACTGCCAGCTGCATGGGGAAAAGCTGTCTGTGCTGGAGTTGGCTGGAGACTCTTTCTATAGCCAGACCATGAATATGTGGTACCAGACCATAGCATAGCAGCATTCTGAAAAAATTTAAGGGGACCACGTGCTCGTAATAACATTAGGAAGTGTATTTTACAGTTTTAGCTGTAAAATAACTCTGTTCATAAAGTAAGGAATACTGTGTAGGCATTTCCTTGAGTTGGAGAATATGAATATTACTAATTGCTGACCAGGAGAGGCTGTGCTGCATCTTTGCTTTTCAGTCTGAAGGCAAGAGGTTGGTGACATGCTATTTTGGATGTTAGTTTTCCCTTTCTTTTGGCATCTCTGACTGCATTCCTGCATCCTGGTTCAGCTAGCATGTGTTGTGCTGAGCTCCGGGAAGTTTATAGGGATATGTCTATACTTCAACTCTTTTAGCCCTTCGGCATTTGTGAAGTGGGCAGCAGAGTTCCACATCTTTAGCTGCAGGAGACCTGGGGCAAGTCCAGAACTATGCAGGAGGCATTTTAAGCCTATGGCTTTATAAAAATTATTTTATAATACAAAATGAAGGTCTCTTGACAGTTCCTGTGTAATAGTACCTATGAAACAGAGCAGAAGCTGCCAGCTGTACTGCAGTACCACACCTCCAAGCTGATTTTCATAATCTGATGGAAGATCCCAGGAATTCAGCTGCTGGGATTTCCAATGTTCTCTTGAGTTGAAAACTCTAAAAAGTTTTTCCTTTATTTGGATTACAAGTCAGGAAGAAAATCTCTTTCTGCCATCATATTTGTTTTACAGAATTATTGGCATTCTTTCAGCTGTAGTGCAAAGTTGTGAGCACTTCTTTCCATGCTAAAGTTAGAAGAATGTGTCAGTGTATTTTAAAGAGTTTTGATCTTCCTGATTTACACTTTATAGTTTGTATGGAACTGCTTCATTAGCACTGAAGTTTCTGTGACAGTTCAGTATATTCCACTTAAAATCTTTTAAAACTCCTATAGTGTACTATGCTCTGCTAATCCAGTATCCCTGTGTATCATCCATTCAGAATGTCAGCTATGCTGGTGGTGGAATATACAGAAATAACTCTCTGTGTAGGTCCCTTTTCCATAGTGAGAGTGCAGTCTAGTGGGATTAGGGAGCATTTGACTTCTGTGTTTTGTGGCAGCCACAGGTGCAGGTTTGAGGCTGGGGAAGTGAAGTAAAAATGTGTATATTTCTGTTCCCAGACATTTTTTCCAAATTAATGTAGATTTTTGCATCAATTCCCTGAAATTGTACCTTTGGCCATCCTTGTACAAACACTTCTGAGATTTTCAGCCTACCCTTCATCCCAGAGTTCTTTCCATAAAGCAAGACCATATCACAGTGTTTTCTCTTTTTACATTAATAATGTTGATAATCTGTCACTTTCAGTTGTGATTATGTTGTCAGCTAGGCCAGCAAATCTGTAAAATATCTAGAAATCCCTTGTTGGCTAAAACAATTTCTGTAGTGTTTCAGTCAGTACCCACAGCTTTAGGAATGTTGCTGGAAGCAATTGAAGTTCTGCTCTCTGTGGGCCAGAATTATGTTTGTAGAGGGGTTTGGGGTTTATTTTGTTTTGTTTTGTTTTCTTTCTGTCCCAGTGGTCCAAGCTGAGCTTTACGCTTAAACAACCTACAGCGTCTCTGCCAGCGCTTCTGCACTACATCATCGCTGAGGGAGAGTGGCAACTGCATGATTAAAGTGGGGCATTTAAAATGAATAGCACCTACCCATGGGCTGTGCTGACAAACTCTCCTCATTGGCTTTTGCTTGGGGAGGATAGAAAAGGGAAGGAAAAAGGTCATAAGTGTGGAATTTGTAATATAACAGCTTCAGTTTTCCTGTGTCATTATGGACTGGTATTTCAGGACGTTATTGGTAAAACTAGCAGCTTTCAATAATGACACTGGGGTAAACATTCTCATTTTCTTTCTTGTATTCTTGTGCTAGAAAACTGCCATAAAAAATTCAGAACCTCTGGGGAAATTCAGGGTCTAATCAATGCCTTCCACCTGTTTTTGTTTTAAATACTACATTGCTCAGTGAAACTTAGGCATATCACAGTACATCTACCATGTAGTGTTTAGATATCTTAATGAATACCTTTAACTCTAAATAGTCTGCTTGTTCTGAGAGGTAAAGTTATTTTATCCTAAACAAAGACTGTATGCTGTTTCACCCAGAGGAACCAATTTATTTTCCTTTCCTGAGTCTGTTTTGAAATGTGGAAGTACCCACAAGACTCCTGCTGCTGTAAGCCAGGGCTGTCACAGTGTCAGCTCTGCCTTTTTACAAAGCACTGCCTTTCAAAAACCTGAAACGTTAAAAGGGATTTGTGCAAAGTTTTGAGACTTTCCAGGGAAATACAAGTCAGAAATGCAGCTTTTAGAACATTGCTGAAATTGTGCACTTTGGGGATTATTCGAGAGTCTGAATCTCATGTTGTGAGAAAGATTAGTTGCAGGGTTGTTTCAGTTGCATACCTAGCAGAATTGCAGATAAACTACGCTGGGAAAAAGCAGAACAGTAAAATTGATTCATGTCACCTTCCATACCAACTGGAGTATTTGGAAGTAAAAGCATCCTTTCATTTGTTAGATCTTGAAGGGCATATCATGAAACTGCAATGTTGACAGGGTCACCTTTTTATTCCATTCATTCCTTCATCTCTTCATTCATTCCTCCATCCCTTCATATATATAGGCAAGAGACTGAGAAATTTATTTATAAAAAATAAAAATTAAATAAATCAACATCTTGTCTTCATGACAAGCCAATGACTTAGTAAAATTGCATAGGTATTAGTAAGGGTTCAAAGCCTGTACTTTATTTAATCAAAAGATCACAAAACATACTGCATGTTGCAGGTAGTGGAAGAGTTAAAGATTAATGGCTTTAATTTGCCTTTTAATATAGCATTTCTTCAGTGAAAGCCTCAAGTATAAAATTCAAGTGAACCATGACCATAAGGTTAATGGATTTTCATCAGCTGAATTTTATAAGTGTAGCAAATAATTATTTGTCACGGTCTTCACTGCAATTTGGAAATACCCTTAGGAGGCTGCTATTGTTATAGAGAAGAAAACTACCCCATATTGATTCTTGCTTCTAATGAATAATCTCTTTAATACTTTTGTGGTTAGTTAGATCTTGTGATCATCCACTCAGCACATGCTAGTTCTAGATAATTTTCAGTCTTACCAGTTTATTTTCTGCCCCTTTCTTACTTTACTCTTCTAAGACAGTCTCTGAATTAGAGCTTTCAAGCTCCCTTTCAAGTGCCTGTGCTTTCAAGATGCTTAGCACATTTCTGATAGCAACAATCACAGAAGCAATTAATGGTTGGAACATTTCTTTTTGGGGGAGAGAGGAAGAAGCTTCAATTCCAAATAATTCTAATCTTCATTAGTGTTCCATTTTCCATACTTAGCTGTGGTTGGAAAAACTCTACAAGTTCTGCTTTATTGTGTCTAAAATTACACGTATGTCTTGTCATCTTAGTTCAAAACACGGCTGGAATAGGTTTATCATCTTTTTTTTTGCTCAGTGTTACCTTTCGTTTAGAGTATATGTTTGTGTATCAATTACACTCCTTTTAAAGTTATCGTGTGAAATAAAATTCCAGCAATGTGATCCATTCTGACTCCTTGGGAGTTGTTGCAGTAAACACTCAAAATTTATAACATAATATAGAAGCTCTATCTTAATCTAAGTGTCTCACATCGTATAATTCTTACAGGATGTATTTGGCATCGCAGTAATAGAGTGCAGCAATACAAAAAATACAGATGTGCAATATGTCTGAGTTCAGTTACTGCTGCTCACAAAGCAGTATCTTACACACACTGTATATTTTGGTTTCTAGGCTTGTCAGCAGTCTGTATAAACACTTCAGTGTTGCATGAACGCAACAGCTTTGTGCTTTAGTTTCTCTGATTTTTTTTGTGGTGTGTGTGCTGTAAATTCTGTATGTTAAGAAAAGTCCCAAACTGCTTTTCCCTGAGGTATGTAAAAAGTTTTGCATATTTACAAACCTGTATATGCAGAGACTGCAAATGCTAAAATAATTACAGATTTCAGTAGAGAGATGTTTGCAAAATCCTGTCTTCAGTTCTTTCTACTGTTTCCTAAATTTAAATCTCTGAGCTGGAATTTTGCTTGTAGACTGTTATCTTGAGGGAATGTCCTTGCCTTGACAATGTTTTAGTCAAAAAGAATCCATTTGTTTGTAGAGGGTGTGTGTATGGAATTTATAAGCCACTGCTGTGAACATCCTCCATTCTTACATCATTCTCTTGAGAAGTTGGGTCAGCTGAAATTTATCACAAATTAGCCGTGATGTGAAGGGTGTGTAGTGCATTGAAAGGCTGCCCAAATTTAGCTGATTCACAAACCTTTGGTTAAATACATTTGTAGATAATGCTTAGTATCTGTATTCTGTTCTGAACATCTGTAGGCCATGGATGCAGTTTTTCCCTGCAACCAATCATCCCTCACAAAGAGGTGCACAAAAGATCCATGGCAAGAAATGTGATGGTTGTGATCCTGGGCAAAAGAAAGGGAAGAACTGTTAAGGAAGCAGAGGAGAAAGAAGAGCAGGATGGAGGACAGGCTGTTTCTATGCTGAGGATTGTGGACAAATCTAAAAGCAGAGAGCAGAGAAGGAAAAACAGAAGTCAAGCTGGGGAGCAAAAATCAGAAAGAGAGTGGAGAAGAGGCATCTGAAAACAGGAAAAGAGCATAGGAAAAGGCTTGGGCTTACTTGGTATTATTAATCATGGTCCAATATGTAGTTTCAAGGATCTTGATCTTGCTGGTGACTCATGTTGATGTCATTCCACATGACAGAATCTGTTCAACTTTCTGGTTTTGTTTCTTTGGAAAATGCTGCAGACCTTTCAGTTTTCCTGGACAGTTGGAGGATAAGGCTATAAAATCAGGGCCTGGTATCCTCTACTGCTTACATTTCTGCACAACAGCAGGGCAGGAGCCTCCTTTCAAATGAAGTTTTTATCCTCCTCAGGGTTTCTGTAGTAGTAATTACTGAGACCCATATGGAAAAAATGCTCACACACTGTGAGAAGAGTCAGTCATGGAGTCCAGTCCAAGGGTTGGTGTTGGGAACCAGCTTCTTTAATGTTTTTTGAGTTTACAGAGTGATGAAGGCAATGCCTGAGATGAATGAAGAACTCTTATTCAGGAAACTCTACAATATGAGAATGTGGGGTATTCACTTTTCAGGTAGGGTCATCTCAAAACATGGAATAAACATGGAATACTGTAATTACTTCTGCCAATTTCTTGCCCCCCTCAGAAGGCACCAGCAGGTGTAAGAGCCATAATGAGGGATGCAGGACTCCAGGCAGCTCTTCAAAATGCTGTGTATTACATCTGAGATTTATTATAGCAGTCCAGGGTCATGGGCAACTGAGCCTGTGCCTACAGCCGTCAGCTCCAGCTGCAATCAGGCCTGGAGACCCTTTTATTTTGGTTACAATGCATTATATACTTTTCTTTGCTGAGCATCTTAGTACAGAAGAACCAATCTATACCTTAACTTTTACCTATAGCCTATCATAACTACTGTAATTACCACATTCATGTTACTATTCTCCAATCACTAAAAGTTAGTACATTACAGTTTGAGCTAGAACAGTTTTCTTGCAGTGGAAAATTCTGAGACTTTTTTTCTGCTTGCAATATTGCCAGACTTGTTTGCCTGTGCTGTCTTTCTGCTTGGTAAAAACATCTTCTTGTTTGGAGTGGGTTTATCCTTTGCTCTAAGTCATAAAAATCCCTTCAAACTAACATATCCTTTATCTTCTTAGTTATCCAGTAAGACTGGCTCAGCAATTCTTTTCTGTATCAAAACTTGCTTCCATCTCTGTTTCATTCTCAGGTTCTACATTCAGAAATCTTTCTGCCAGGCGTACATATCTGTGAGGCTTTCTTGTCAAACTTTCATCCTTCCCAACAAGCAGGCTCAAAAAAGATTAAGAAAATTCATGGGCAGCATTTCCATAAATAGACACTAGAGGGAACAGGAACTTTCTGATCTTCCTAATCCAGTGATTTTGGGTGCTGTGGTGCATGGGGGTCGAGGGCTGTGTGCTGACCAGGCTGGCAGCATCTCCTGCTGCAGTTGTTGGAGATAGACCTTTGGGCTAGATGGGTCATCTCTCACTGTATAAATTACCACTTGCTCTAATGAAATTTCAAGTTCAGTTCTCTTAAGACCCATTTTGGCTTATTTACACTGGAAAAATCTTTCTTTTAAGAAAGATTTCTCCTGAATCCTGTCCATTTAATATCCAATAGTATCATCTGGTATAGTCTTCAGGTAAAGAAGGAAAATTATTATTCTGGGTATTCAGTATGTATCTTGTTTTTTTCCCAATAGCACACAAAAAATACTAGAGTAGATTAAAGAATCCTGTTTGAAGAAGTCTTGACTCTGAAAACCAATGATATCCCATCTTTTGTCATGATCTGGTTCCCAAATAAAGATTTCAAATACAGATTTACCATCTGTCCCCATGATGCATACAAAACAGGGTATATGCCATTGAATTTTTCAGAGGCAGTTTCAGGATGGATGATAAAAAGAAACACAATCTCTCTTAAGAGAGGTGGATCATTATTTTATTAATCCAGTGCAGGAATTTAAAAGTGCAGGTCTAATATAATTGTAGTGATTCGCATAACAGTTCAGTTCCTGTCAACATTCAGCTTCTGCTAGGCTGGTATTAAAGACCCTTGGGGGAATGTCAGGTGCTATATTTTTAATGCTGCATCTTGTAAATCTAGCTAATTAGAAGAGTAAATTTCTTTAGCTGACCTCATATTGAATCTTTGGAACATGGAATAAATCACAGCTCAGGTGAGACTTAACTAGTGACATCTAGTGTATTGGAGATTTGTGCATAAGAGCATAAATTCTCCTGCTGGGTAAAATAACATAACAATAATGTTGCTTCCCAAAAGCTTGTGTTGATATCAAAGTCTCCCTGGACATTCAGCTATCAATATGAAACCTTTAATTGAAAGGAAAAGTGGGGAAGTAAGAGCCACACACACATTTATCTGACAAATCTCCCTGTGCTTTGCCCCCAGGCCATTCAGCTGAGTCGGGATGGACAGTATCTGCTCACAGGTGGAGACAACGGGGTTGTCATGGTCTGGCAGGTGTGGGACCTCAAACGGCTCTTTGCTTACCCAGGCTGCGATGCTGGGATCCGATCCATGGCCCTGTCCTATGACCAAAGGTGAGACCAAGTCTGGTCTGAACTAGAGTATTGGGGAATACATATTTACAATTCAGTTGCATTTTTGTTGTTGTTTTAATTGTGATTTTCTGTGGGTTACAGATCCTGGTGATTATCTTGAGAATTCTGTGCTGGCAAAAGTTGTTTTTTTTTTTTAACATGTTATATTTAGGGCAGATAATATTTTTCAGGATTTCAGCTCTTTGGAGAGTGAAGAGAGATCCAAGAAATCTTTCTTTGGCAGACTTTCAAGATAGGCTGAGTTATTGGTTTGCACCAATGTACAGTGTGGGTCACATGGAGGTGGAAGGTTACATGTGTGCTTTCATCTCTCTTCTTTCCCTTACAAGATGAATCACATTGCTAATTCCAGACTTTCATGTTAAAAATAGAACAGTTGGAATAGGTGCACAAGAAGATTCCCTCCACACATCCAAAGCAAAGTGTCATTCTCAGTTCTAGAACAGTTATTTTATCCACATACAGCGTGACCCTTTTTGAACAATCCTCCTGCTGAATGTGACCAGTTAAAATTTTTACTGCAGTTTCACATTGTGTTTTCCAATGCAGCTGTACTTGACAACACTTCAGTGCTTTTATCACAAAAATATTGTTTGTTTATAAGATGGATGTTTCCCATTTCATCTGTACACCTTTAGCTTTCAGGCTAGGATTTTATTTGCTGTGGTGTATTTACTAAATGGTATTTCTGTGTACTTTTGAAGCAGATTTGTCTCCTAAATCCCTTATGGATGCCTACATTATGCAGTAAAGCATGTTGTTGAGGCTCTTAGCCTTACACTTACTGAAATCCATACTAAATGTTTTTAAAAATTTTATCTGTGTTTCTAAAACTTACACAAAATGAACTTTAAAAACTCCAAACCAGTAAAACCTGTGAACTTCAATGAAACACTGGACAGCTTCTTCAGAAACATAATTAAAGAATATTGGCATTTTGGATAAAGTAGTTTTCTGTTAAAAAAAAGCCCTTGTTGTTCCATGTATTACATTGTTAAATGTAATCAAAAACTGTTGAATTTTAGACCTTGTAAATTTTGCATTTAGAGAATCTTTAATTAATGTCATGTTAATGAACTGAAATTTAATATGGACATAGAGAAATTTATCCATGCTCTCAACTTAAGAACCTATGCACTGTGGGTTGGAAGACAAGGAAGAGATTTACTCAGAGTATTTTACTGAGTAATTACTGATTAATTACAGGTAATTACTGTTTGTACTGTTGACATGAAATAGGTGATCCTACCAAAATGCAATGTTTTGATGATCTCATACTTAATCTTCGTTTTGAAGAAAATACTTTTTTACTCTGAATTTTTTAATTCTAAGGCTTTATTCCCCCAAAATGCCAGGATTTTATACATCCTTATAGTTCTAATTTTTGTAATGAGACTGTAGGGAAAATGATCCAGAGACTGATTGTGTGCTGTGTCAGGGTCACGGCTTTTCAAACACATCTAAATGATCTCCAGTAGCAGGCCAAGGGTAAGGAATTCAGAAAGAAAGAGTGTCTCAGTGGGAAAGCCCAGGGATTGCTTTCAGGAGTTTCCAAAACAAGGAAAGACTTCAGTTTTAGTATTTCCAACTGAAGGCTTGTGCCCACGCCCAATTCCTTCATGTAGATGTGCTTAAACTGGGGGAGTTGAAACTGAAATGGACGCTCCTCCTGGCCTTCCTTCCCTTTGCTGCTACACCAGGGCTTCATACCCTCTCCAATACCCCCCCAAACACCAGCCAAGAAGTAATCCTGGGGAATCCCAAGTGGCCTTGCAGGACAGGAATGCTGGTGAGCAGTTCTGTTGTCCAGCTCTCAGGTGTAACTTTAGGCTGACCACATGTGCATTGTGTGTTTTCTGACTGGTGAATCTGCTTCCCTCAGGTGTATAATGACTGGAATGGCGTCCGGGAGCATCGTGGTTTTTTACAATGATTTCAATCGCTGGCACCATGAGTACCAAACCAGGTACTGACCTTCCCAGAGGCCGGGACAAGCACTGACAGGAGCAGCTGTGGCCAGGGGGGAGCTGCACACAGCACCACCTCCCTCGGGGTCGAGCCGCCGCACGGCTCCTTATAAATACTTCTATTACATCTGAATGTAACTTAAATTTGCTGGAAGAAGCAACCTATTTTTTAAAGTTAATTGCTATTTTTGTAGACCTCGCTTGACTTTTTTGGGGGAAGGGCAAAGAAGCAGAAAACCAGCTGCTGGGTTCTGTAGTTAAAAAAATCTATATTTTTAGTCACAATGAGAAGTCTATTTTGATCCCTGTATGTAAACAAAACCTAAAGCAAACATGGTTAAAACTCACATTCTAGCTATATTATGAAGAAACAAATGTTCCATCTGAAGCTTTATCTATAACCTTGAGGAAAATATGATTTTAACATAACGGAAATTAATTATGGTATTGGGGGAATTTTAATCTGTGCTATCCGTACCACACTTTGTCTCGTACGTTTCTAAATGATTGTACTACATCAGCACTGAAGTTTCCTGGGAATCAAGGGGTAATATTTAAATTATGGTTAATGTAATTTTAAACTTTGCAAATCATTTCCATCAATGTTACTCTTCAAGCATGTTTCTAGGCCTAGACAATTAGTTCTTTTTTGGTTGTATGTTTAGTACAGTTACGAGAGAAATCGGCAACGGAGTTTGTGTTACATCAAGTGTGAATCCTTTTTAGTTTCTACCTGGCATCTCCTTCAAAGCACACCAAAATGTGGATTGTTCCTCCAAATCAGAAAGGCTCGTTTTGAAGGCTTCAAACCAGAAGCCCACAGAGGCAGGTGTTTTAGGTGTTTTTTAGCAGGGGCAAGCTCCAAAGCACATTGCTGCTGGTTGACTGTGAGAGCAGGGAGGCAGCAGGAGCTTGCTGGTGCACAGCCCCTATACAGCAGCAGAAGCACAAGATTTGCAGGCCACTTTTTCTTTCTTTTTTGTCAGAATGTGCCCCTGCAATACTGTAGCACGTCATATTCCTTTTCTGCCTATAGCAACGTCTTTCGTATTTTGGTACCACCAAATCCAGTCTGATCCTGCCTAGTCATATTAAATTACCTCTTTCTTTTAGGAAATGAAAAATAATTTATACTGAGGAACAGTAAGTTATTTTGGTGTTGCACAAATCTACTTTTCTACAAGATTGCTGTGCAGAACTCTGTGAAAATATTTGTGAAAAGAACTGTTATTGTTTTGTAAGTCTGTATTGCATAAAATCTCCTTTGTATGTTGTGATCTCTGAGTTGAAATTTACATTCCATATCTGTATTGATACATACATTTCTCTAGCTGCCTACTAGAGCAGTTCTTGGTTTTTCTAAGCATTTAACTACTCTCTCTTTCAGTAAAGATTTCGAATGAGAAAATTCAGTTTGAGTGAATAAATTAAATAAAATTACATTTGTAATTGAGACCTTCAGTGGAGTACTGGGTTCTTGTGATTCAGGATATGTTCCTAACAGAGGAAAGGAGTGCCATGGCTGATGTATTTAATGTACTTCTGGTGTGTAGGAAGTGGTGTTTTCTGTGCTTTCTGCATATTCATACTGGGGTGGTTGTGGTGTATCGGTAGTTACATTTTCATGTTTTGTGTAGCACAAGGATGATGGGATTAAGCAAAGGCTGTAGTGGGTTGTGTCTGTGGGAAGTGCTTCGTCCACTGAGCTCCGTGTACTGAACATTTGTTATGCAAAACTTGTATCTGACATTTCCTGAAGCTCAACAACATCCACAGCCTTGTATCAGCAGAGTTTGAGGGGAAATTGGAATGGTCTTGAACTTAAATTTGAGTTTGTCTCAAGCCAGGGGTGGTTTTCCTAGCCTGGGTGGAGGGAAAACAAACAAGAAAAAGGTGTATTTTGCCAAATGGAAATCCTGAGTGTCTTCTCTTTATGAGGAAACATTTAATTATTGATAGAAATAATAGCTCCTGATCTTGGAGCCAAAATATTTCACGGGGAATTGATTTGGTAGGTTGCTTGTTTTAGAAAGGGCTCTACTGGATCAGGAAATGCTTTCCCAAAGTGGAAGCACAGCTGTACCTGTGTGTGCCTCCCTGAGTTGCCCCTAACCCTCCTTGGGAAGCAGCAGCTGCTGCAGTGTGGTGTTTTGCCTTTGGAGTGCTGCAACCTTTCTGTGGGAAAGGACATCACCTTCTCCTCCGTGAGCAGGCCTGCGAAGGCACCTCTGTTCTGGACTTCTCTGGTGAGTAGGACATCCCCTCCTTCCACAGGTGAACCCAAATACCTTGAACACCACCCTGGGGCCCAGGTGTGCACTTGGGATCTCAGCTTTGGCTGAAGTAGTCCCACCTCATGCTGTTTGTGATGAGATGGAAAACAGGGTTAAGTTTCCAGCTACTCAGAACATTTTTTATGTGACAGTCTGGCCTTTCTTTTCCTCTGGTGAGTTCAAACAGAGCTGCTGCCAGCTGTGGTTATGGGAAGTGCTCTGCAGCAGTACTGCTTGGTTAGGATGTGCAGTGCTTGGCAAATGTAGCTTGAAATCCCTTATATTTTCTATCAGTAAATTGCTGATGGAAATGCTGTAGGATCTGGCAAGAGAAGATGGGGTGGTCAGAGTGGGGGTTTCTCTGAAGGAAGTTTGTGCTGTGGTGCTACTGCAGGCAGAGGTAAATGAATGCTCAGAATTGAGAATATTTCTGCAGTTCTTGGCTGTGTTGTGCTGTCTAAACTTGAAGGCAAGCTGGGTACGTATCTGTTATTGTTTCTTGCCCTGATGTCCTCTTGGCAGTCCCTCACTTCTCTGCACCACTTTGTTCCTGTTAAACATCCCAAAGAGCTGATCTGATACCAAGGTAATGGGAACTGAATTTTATTGCAGCTTTAGTCAGGACATGGTTGTTTTTAGTTGTATTGAATAAGAATGGCCTTGGTAAGTTGACTATCTAGATTGTAGTTTTTCCACTCTTATGTCCTAAATTTCATATTCATAGAGATTTCAGTGTGCTTGTGGTATGGCATGCTTCTTTTTTCTTTCTCCCAGAATAATTCAAGGGGAATAATAGATCACTATATTGTTTTTGAGAAACTGGGTTTATCCTCATTAAATAGAACCAGAGATGGGCCATTCTGAGAGTGCTGCTCTAAAGCAGTGAGACCTCTCCCATACAGGGTTAGGATGTTTGTGTAACACTTGAAAGGGGTCACTTGCATGGATTTACCATATGATACATCATTAGATGAAATCCAAAATAGTTTACTTTTATGCAGAACCAACCTAAGATCTTCAGTAAACTAATGCAGTTAATGATGCATCACAATTTAAAGCTGTTCTTTAAAAGCTCTGGACAAAAAAAAGTCAGAAATGGTTTTAGGAAATGTAGGAAATATGGCTACTTTTTTTTTTTTGGAAATTAATTGAGGTAATAGTGGAAAGCGTAATCCTGAAACCTGAGAGATGTGTGTACTTAGTAAAATCTGAAATTGCACACAACTTTGCCCCTAGATCAGACATTGTGGTGTGTGCTTTGGAAATGATGTTGCATTGTGTGGGAATAGACAAAAAGGGGTTCCAAAAATGTGGTATTTGCTAAATGGACAACATTTGATAAATGATAATTTACTATATTTTTTTCTTCAAGTTATTATAGTATTTTTCTTGCTGCTGTGTGAGCTCTGAGTTACAAAATGTTGTAGGCACAGCTCAGTCTGGTTGTATAGTGACTTTGGTGCTATCACCAATAGCAATGTCCAGTAACAGAAATTACTTTGTACCTTGCTCTCCCATTTTGCCTTGCTTATTCTGTGTGCAAGGGATGCTTTTTTCAAGCCTCTGTAGCTACACAAACCAAAATCTGACCATTTGAAACAAAGCAAGTAGTGTAATTCAAGCAGTGTTTAAACATTCAGCATTTAAATGCTCTAAATATCAGTTTTTCCTGTTAATTGGCAATTCTCTCACCTTTTATTCTGGGGAGGAGGGAACAGTTTGTGGTACTTCTTTGAAACCTGCACTTTGCATGATTCACACTCATGGCTTCCTGTTTCCAAAGGAAACAAAGGCACTTAAAAGTCAAATACTTTTTGGGGAAAAAAAACAAAATACAAAAACAAGAAAAGAAGCAACACCTTCCTAGTGGATAGTTGCATGGCTGCTTGCAGCTACCACTCCCTGCCCTGGAATTTTTTTTTTTTCATAATGCTAATTTAGTTTAAAAAGAAAACAAAAGTCTTGCTAGAGTGAATTCCCCTGACAGAAAAGTTCAACTAAATACCTACTTCTGTGCTTTAGACATTGAAGCTGACTGCAAGTAGGAGGGTTTCATCTGCTTGTCTTTTTTCATCAGTTTTACTTAACAAGCATTTTGGGTCGGTTGCTAGTTTTGTGCTTTTCTGCTGCTTTCCAATTGCTTTTAGATGTAGCTTGAAAGAAAGAATGAGCAAACGCAAAATATAGTTTCCCATTTAAAAACTGATAAAGCCAAAGATGATTGATAAATACATATATTTATGTAAAAGTGAAAGAATCAGTATCAGTATAGCTATCAAACTATAATAATTAGACCAGTGACCACTGGGAAGAAGAAAGATGTGAAAACCAGGGTTAAATTACTGGCCCATAAATATTCTTGTCAAATAGCTACTAAGAATGAGTCAATACTTGGTAAAACTAATACCATAAAGTAGCATCTGCATTAATGTATTTTGAGAATTTTAAATATTTTTTTTTTTGTTCCAGAAGGGGGTAATTGTCTGCAAGGGTAAATATTGATGGGAATCAATCAGTGGATGTAGTGTTGGGCTGATCTATGGCAGGAGAGGATTCAGTCCTGGGACTTTAAATCTAGAAATGCAGGAATGGCTCATTGGACTTTTGTGAACAACTACTCACTTTCAAAGGACCTAGAAAGATTAGGGTATTTAAAAAAAAAATTAATAATTATTTTTTTAAATGTAGGCATGGTAGCAGTAGAGCTGTCACTATGGAGTGTTTGTAACAGTTCTTTCTAAAAAACGTGTAACTTGTTTTCAGTTTCTATAATAGTTTCTTTCCCTTTGTAACAGGAAAAAAAATTGTGAACCAGAACTATTTTTGCCTTCTTCCAGCAGCAGCCAGTGGTTCTACAACAAGAGAAGGACAAAATGAAAGTGCAGCAGGTAAACAACCAAATGTGATGCTTAGGCGGCTTCATTAAGTGTTTTAGTGTTAAGCAACACATCTTTATTTTATTTTTATGTTAAAGTGTGGTATCTCCTGCACCTATGCACAGACCGAACTTTTGTGGAAGTATTTAAGGCATGGAGTAGTGCTATAATGTTGCTAAGTTTACACAAAGAGTTGGGGACTTTCCCAGCTATCCTGTTTTTGTCTAAGCGTTAGCCATATGATTATATTTTCCAGCTGTCATCACCATTTTTAAATAGGCATTTTGGAACCTGCCTCTGCTCTGTGAATCAAAAAAGACTGTTTAGATGTTGATCAGTCATGAAGTTAGGGACATGAATTCAGAGTATGTCTCTTTACTTTCTTCTTCCATGAGACAAGGTAGCAGTTAGAGCTGGCAGCTGTTCACCAGGCAAGTGATGATCACTTCTGTTATAGATACATAATTATTTGTGCAACACAACTTGTTGGAAATCCTTGCCAATCCATGGCAGTTTTTTTTTTCTTCATAGCTGAATCCATCCTCTGAGAAAAAACAGAACTTAACCAGCATTCATTATTTGCTTGTTGCTCCCTCTCTGCTGATCTGTCTGTTCTGCTCTTTTGGAGGCTCCCTGTCTTTGCTGGGGGGGGTGGTTAGCCTGCTCCACCTGAAATTCCACATCCTTTCTTTGGCTGAGTCTGAGACTTGTTGCAGAAATCACCAGCCACACAGGCAGCCAGCTACAGACTCTCACCAGAATCTGAATCAGAAGTTTCTCTTATGATTAAGGTTGGAGTAATAGCTTCATCTTTTTGCACTGTACCAAAAACCAAATTATTTTACAGAAAGACTATTCCCATAACTCTTCAAGTATATTGAACTCACTCCAAGGAACCCACAACAAAGTTAATTAGCAAGGATTGGTTGTAGCCCAACCTTTTTATCATAATTTAAGACACGCCATGTTTTCCTACCTTTAATTCCATTTTCTTGCCAGGATGTTGCACATCTTTCAGCTGTCATGGCCTTAAGTTCTCACTTGGCACTTTCTGATCTTTAAGTGCTCTTCAAAAGGTAAAACAACCATGTTTAATCATGGCTTTCATAGGAAGCAATGAACTTTAAAATAATGAAGTTTATGGGAATCCCTCAAATTCATTCTATTAAATTTTTTTGGTAGGCATTTAATTGTTCAGTCTCTCCAGGGAGAATAAGACAAGTGTCACTGACAAAATAACTGAGCTCTCAAAGAAAGGAATGACTTTTTGTGTTCTGTTTTTTTTAATGAAGAAAGTTTATTGCAGGTCTTTCTTTTACAATTCTAGTAGAAAGTATAGCTAAGAGAAAAAATGAACTATGACCAATTCATAAGAACGAGCAAAGGAAAAGGATTAAGCCGAATACATACTCTATTGAACTAAGCATTATGGCAAAGAGAAAACCTCGTCTATTTTGTGACTGCAGATTAAGGAGAGCTGCTTCCCAATCCTGGTTTCCAGTGCCTGCACCAGGTCAATAGGGGGATAGCACTGACAAACCTCTGATGGCTATGCATGGCAGCTCCTCTATCAGCATGTCCTAGAATTAGGAGCTGCTCAGCTCATCATAGCTTGGATAACATGCAGCAGGCTTTCCCTTCACAGGCCCAAAGTAATTTTTTTTTTTTTAATCTAACAGGTAGTCTGACCCTGGAGAAAGATGTGGATGGGACACTTGTGGTTAGGATAAAAAATGGCAAAGCAAAAAGGCTTCCTTCACTCCAGTCTTCGTAACAAATAAACGTCCACTGCTCATGTTTACATCCCAAGTTACTTTATTTAAATTCATATTATCTAAACACTACCCTGCCTGCAAGTCAGATAACAGACTTGATGGAAAACAACCATCCTTCCCTCTCTATCTTCAAATGTTTGTCTCAGGATATTTTACAGTTAGTCCACTAAAAAATTCTTTGTGAAAATTTGCCTCTTCAAGTTTAGTAGAAACTTGGCTAAAAATAGAGGCATTGGAATAGAAGGCAAATAGAAATTTTCTTCCCTTGTCTGCCTCTCCCACTTTTCTGAAAATTCCCATCAGAAGAACAGAACAGGGCCTGCTGGTGGATGTGAGGCCAGGTAACTGTTCCCCTCCTCACTGCTCATATAAAAATATGGTTAGCTACACCATAAGTTAGTCTATCTAGAGCCCAAGGCTGTTTGAAATGGAGTTAATTATTGACACAGAGAACTTAAAAAACCACCTAACATTCCTGGAGTCTTTCCCCTACTGCTCTTCCCAAGATGTGGTTCGTTCACCCCCTGTGAGACAGAGGATCAGACCTGGCTGGGGCTTGCTATGAGAGGTGCTCACAAACTGAAAACAGTCATGGGAAATGAAGAAAACTGTGGCCAGAGTGTGGGGAGCTTCAGTTGGATTTGTTTTCCCCAGTCCTACGCACCAGGCTGATCCCCAGCAAGCTCGGGAGGAGGCAGCGTGGGGGACCGGAGTGGCTCAGGAGCAGCAGGGAGGAGGGGCTCGGACCCAGCCACACGAGGATCAGCAGCTGCAGCAGCAATTGCAGAAATTTTCTCCATTCCAGCTCTACCAGAGTCCTGACAGCGCTTGCTGCAGAAAATCTGACTCTCTTTATCTAGAGCTGTGTTCTACAAACAAACAAAACAAACCCAAGGCAAAACATGAAACAACACTTAAATACAGGCTTGTCTTAAGGGTTAAAACAATCTACAAGACATGAACTGCATGCAATACAGCCAGGATGAAAAAGGAGAAATAACATTAGAAATTTTTTATATAATGAATTGTATAATTTTTGTGATGCTGACTTTAGGAAATGTAAGGAAAACTTCTCTTCCAGATGGATGCTTGCCATGACATTGCAGGTTTAAAATTTTTGTCTTGCAAGTCTGATGTGGAAAAAAAGATGGCATGAGTGGTTGTGATAGAGAAGGAACTTGTCATAGTAACTATTAGCAAAATTTATGTACCTGTTTTTGCAGACACAAGGAATCAGGTGATGCTTACTGAGAACTCAGTGGTACAATTCTGTAACAAACCACATTGTACAGAAGAGGAGCCCCTGGGGAAGGTGACATAACATTTTTTTCTTTTTTCAAAAAAAGGGCCTGCTTTTCTGCTTAGTGGTGAGAGTAGGAAAATGACCTCACATGGTTGCAAAAAGGCATAATTTCTGAATTCTGTACTTAAAAATGAGTTTACAGGAGAAGGAGCAACAGGTTGGAATGAAAACTCAGAATTCCATGGTGAATAGGTCGATTATCTGGAGTATGTGGTACATCTGCTGAAGACAACAATTTCCATACCCTCAAAAATATGTGCTAATTGTAAAGGTCAGGTACTTTGCCTTTTCCTCAAAAATTTAATCTTTTGATTTGACTTACTTTACTAATGTGAAAATTTATGTGTTTTTAGTTGGGTTTGACTAATACACTATTCACTGAAGTATTTAATACTGAAATAACTTTCTGAGACAAGTCAAATTTAGCAGGGTTCATTTTTTTTCAGATGTGTTTATTGTATCAAAGTCATCAAGGACAGCAGATACAAGGTACTTACCCTCTTTTTTGTTGTTGTTTTGTTGGTTTTTTTTAAACTCAAGTTATATCACTAGCCTCCCTACATAGAGAGGTACAAGGAGAAAATTCCATAGTCCACAGCTGAGTTTCTGCTACTGACAATCAACACTGCAAAGGGAGCATGCAAGGAAAGGAGCAGCTGAATTGGGTCTGATCTTTTGAGATTAGTGATGGTCTACAGGAGTTTTATCATTATCAAGGCACCATTGCATTGCCTTTTTTCTTACTGGAAAAGGTTGTAAATAGGGGTTTCTGCTATTTCAGTGGCAGGTAAAGTTATTTAAAAGGGGAAGGACATGCTTTCAGTTCATGCTGACAGTGATTTTCTCCTGTGCTGTCCTCATAGCAGCCATACAGTTCTATGTAATGGAGTTCAGGGTTTTCTTTTCAGTTTTACTGTTGCTAAGCAAGAATGTTTTTTATTTATCTAGGACTGATTATCACTTGTCTGTCTCTAAAAGAAGTGTCAATTTTAAATAGAAACAATGTTTAGTTTTTTGCTTCTGTCTTCAAAAGGTTCTCATCTTTTTCTAGCTGTTTTTAGATACAAGATGGATATAGACATGCAGAAAGTGACTGCCAGGAGAATAAACCAAGACATGTCTGAGGAAGTAAAAGATTGTTGTATTGGTGTTTGCTTAGCCTATTTCAGATACGCATCACTCAAGACGGAACTATTTTTTCCTAAGTGTTTAAAAGGTGTTCCTTTGCTGGTTTGGTGTGGCTGTACAGCTTTTTCCACTTCAGACTGGCTTAGTTATTTCTCCTTTCTTGTTACAAATGGAGACCATGTACTTTTTGTGCAGCAGAACAAAGCATCGCCGTTAGTACGTACCATTGCCTTGGACCTACTCAGAGGAAAGCAATGCAGGCATTGGGAAAGGAGGAAAAAAGGAAGAAAGCAAGGGACAGAAACTAGACTTACTTTAAGCAGAACTAACACAATTGCAACAAATTTAGATTTACAGAACATTTCTTAATTGACCAAAAAAAAATCAGTAATGAATTAAGAGCAACATGCTTTTGGGGGCAGCAGGAGCCTCCTGTGCAAGGACACTGAACTGGGGATGTGCAGTTTTACTTATCTGCCACAGGATGGTATTATCTGCATGGGCCAGGTGACAGTGTTGGAATGAGGTGATGCTAAAGGGGCTCCAGGGAATGTGCAGGTGGACTGAGAGAGCAATGCACTGCAATACACAGTGAGAGTCACAAAGTGTGCTTGTCTGAAGCTGAATGTTGGTAAGCAATGAGTGCTGGAGCAAGTGAAGAACTTCTGAACACAAAGGTAACTAAATTTCAATGCTCAAGGTAAACCAGGGCAAGAATAACAAATTGGGGGCTTAATCCTCATTAGATCACAGTGTTTTGAGCAAGACTTTACTTTTCCTTTCAGCATTAACTGGGAGCTGCATTCAGCAATTAATAATTATGCATTTACATCCTTCCATACCTGTTAGAAGGAAATAAAGCAGGAAAAGGTAAAATGAGGTGAACTTTCCTGGCTGAAGGAGTGTCAGTAGCTAACAGAAAAAACTCACACCAATAGGAAGCCAAAGCTACGCTGTGTCAGAGATCTGAGACAGGCTTAAGTGGCATGCAAGTTGGAGAGGGGCTGAGAGTTAGAATTAAAATTGCTCTTATTACATAAAGTGCATTTTATACCAGTTTTCAGCTTCAGGCTTATCCATAGTCTCAACAGTATAAAGAATGAAGCTCTGAAGTCCCTCTCAAACTGTCAAGTCAAACTGTCAAATGAAATGTAGACAAGAGCATGAACCTGAAATCCATTTCCTGACTTATTTTTATGTTATCGCTTTTCCTACATTTAAATTCTTTGCCTATTTAACTCGCATAAATGTATTTGCAAAGACAGAGATGTAGGCAGAAACATTTTATTTAAATTTACTGGTTCTCAGATGATTAAAACAATTATTCTTGTTAACATAAGTGGTCTGGCCTTTGAAAGTAATTAATACTAATGGGAGGGTGAGGGTGGAAGTCCCTGTTATGTTACCATGGATGGTTTTACTTTCTTTAAATTACTGAAGATAGATTTTGTGTGCAGTGTCCATCCTTGCATCAGACAAGGATGGGCCCTGGTAAGATCAGGAAGGAAGGAAGTTTCTGGAATGGAGCCTGGTTTCCTAGCAGAGGTAGTATTGAACAACACTATGCTCAAGATGAAGCAATACTTGGTCAGGCACAGAGGTAGACCCTACTTAACTAGGTGGGCAGTAAGATAGAAAAACTCTCTGTTTTTATAATGAAAGATTTCAAATTGTTAATAAGCTTCATTTTAACATACACCTACTTAGTGTTCACATGGTTCTGTTTGAAAGCTCATTTTTATCTCTTGGGCAGCACACTGTGATAGACTTGGTTGCTCTCAAGCAATGATGAGACAATCTACATTAAACATCAATAAAGGCTAGAATTAGAGAATCTTCTAGTTTTGGGTTTGCTATTCTTGCACCACACGTGCTCATAGAGCACTGTCAGGAAAATATGGAGAGTATACTATTAATGCATAGAAATGTTCATTTCTCTTACCATGATGACAGAAACCCCAGCAGATGTGTTATTTTGCTTGGGTAGGGTGTTATTAAAGTGCTGCTTCAGTTTACCTGTTACTTCAGCTTGCATATTATTCTCCTGGGAAGCATCATCCTGCATAAGAAAGAACACAATATTCAAGTTAGGGAAAAAACAAAAAGTGTTTTATCATCAGGTATTTTCTGCTTTTTAATGAATAGTGAATATTCAGACAGGCAGTCCAAAAGTGAACACACTCTGCTACATGAGAGAGAATTCCAGAGGAAGGGAACAGAGCAATCACTCACTGTTTTATGAATGAACTTCTATTTCTTAAAATGACATGTGACACTTCAGTGCATTGATTTGTCCCACAATTATAAGCTGCAGGTTTGATTCAAGCAAGTTAAAAATAACATACTTGAAATAATCTTAAAAATGAAAAGCATATTTTCACTTTGATTTCTTTCTCATCACCACTTTAAATGGCCCATCATGTCCTAAGTCTGGAGGTGTTATCAAGTGTCATAAATACGCTTGAGAGGAGCTGTTATCCATTGATACACTTGTTAATAGTTGTTTTCTCTTGTGTCAGGGAACTCCACAGATTGAATTCAGTCCCTCTTTTAGAACATGCCTGAAAATAAGCATTGACTGTCTCCATGTAAACCTAGTACTTATTAATAATTAATTGATTTTAAATCAATAAGCAATGCACTCTGGTGTTCCCCTTTGCTGCTGCCTGAGAAGATGAAGGACCTGGCAGGCATCAGCTTAGTGTCTGTGGTAAATTAGGTGTTATATTTGCTAATTGTACTGCTGCTTCTGAACAGTGCAGGTTAATGGTTAGATTTACAGGTTTAATGTCAAAATAGAGACAAGTGAAATGTGATTTACTCACTGACACCCAGGGATGGCTTAGGATCTGTGCTGCTGTGTACCGGGCTTCAGCATTCACATGTAGCATCAGGCTGATTAACTCCTTCATGGAAAAAGAAAAAAAGAGGAGTTTGAAGGGCATGGGAAAGGATATTAAAACAGAAAATAATATTGCACCAAGTTCTTCTCAGTGCAATGTTCTTGATACCTGGATGGAAAAAATTAACCTCAGCTGATACCAGAAGCAGTGATACCAGAGTGACTTAAATGGAACTTAAATTTGCCCTTTAGGATTAAGAGTCTGCAAGGCAATGTGTTTGCTACCAGCTTCTTCACTGTACTCATGTTTCACTGAGTCTATTGAAAACAAATGAAAGAGAAATGTTAAAAAAATCAGCTCTAATGTTCCACTTTGTTCTCTATATATTCATGCACATGACCAGAACAAAAACAAACCTGGGCGAGATGAGATCCTCTCTGGGCAGTGCACATGCACTCAGTAACATTACATAAAAAAAACCACAAATCAGAGACAAGAATCTGCACCTGAAAGTCAAGAAACTGATTAAATTATTTGAAACTGTTCTCTTCTGTGTTGCTGCAGAAGAATAAAAGACATTGAGCCAAGTCCCTCCCTCAAAAAACCTTTTATAGCCTCCAAATTATCAGTCTTCATATTTTTATCAAGATTATTTCAAGGGCACTGTCCATTGCTTCAGTTTTGGGAAATGGTTTCTTCAAGCAGGTGATAACAACACACCTGAGAGCTTTCCCAACCAGCCAAGTTCTTTAGTCTGTGGAAGTTTGAAGTGAGACATCACCTTGAATACCAAAATTGTTTGTTCAGAAGGCATGTCTGGAAATTTGTGAGACGACTGGGACTTGGGAAGTATTGGTAAATGGATAAACCCCCATTGGGAAATGCATAAAAAATGCAGAAAAAAATTCAGCTTCTCATTGGCCAGATAAAAAACCACCTCCACTTGTTACTGAGTCCTCAGATATTATTCAGAGCACTTTAGTGAATTAACCTGAGAAGTGGGGCTTACAACTTGAATCTTTGTCCTACAGACACAATCAATTTAAACAAAACTGCAGTGATCACAGAAGAACGGCTGGCAGTGGCAATTAGCCATGGCTGTACCTCTTGAAAAGCTCTAATAAATGTCTCAAATAAAAATAGGAAAAAATGCCTACTGCAACCAATCCACAGAGCAATAATTTTTTACTTGTCACTCTTTTTTAAAGAGTGACAAGAGGGAAAAATTCAGGGGCACATTTATTTTGTAGCTGAAGTACTGAACCTGCTGTAAAGTGCGTCATGAAGTGAGCTGGGCATGGTGTGACGTTCCCTGAATGCAGCCATGGCAGCCTGAAACACCTGAGCTTTCATCAAGCACAGTTCAGCTAAACCCACTGAAAAGGCACAGCTGGGGCACTGGGCTGCTCTGCATCTTCCAGGCTGCCTTCCCAGCTGAGCACAGGCTGCACAGGAGCTTCTCAGAAATGTTGGTTCAGGTGGGAAAAAGTATCAGTACCTTTGCTGAATCAGTGATGTTATCCCAGTAGGGAGAGGGAAATTCCAGCTTCCCCACAAGTATCTGATCAAAGAGGTCTTCCTGAAGGTTGTTCTCACTGTAAAACAGCAGTAATGAAAAACATTATGAGAGAAAAAGCCAATTTGTCATGGGAATTTTAGCTTGATTTGGGGATGGAACAAAAATTATGTTAATAACTACTAGAAATGCATAATTTGCAAGTTTATGCAGTGATAGCTTTTCTGAGACAATACATTGAGGTAACTTTTCCACTGGAATAGGGGCTGCATAGTTAACACACATTTATTAATCTCACTTATGATCTGGTTCTACTAGCATGATATGGACATTCTCTGTACCCTCCCTTAAAACTCTAATCAAAGAATACAGTTTCTTGCACAATGTATCTTTCAAAACACATTTTCAGCTTTAAACGTGAAATAACGACATGAAAAACCCAAATATGTGAACGAATATTTTTTCCATCAACAATGTATATATAAAATAAATACATAAAATAAATATATTTAAAATAAATACGTAATATATATATATTTATTTTAAATATATTTATTTAAAATATATAATAAATATATATAAAATAAATATATATTTATATTTATATATTTATATAGAAAATAAGTACATAAAATAAATATATTTAAAATAAATATGTATAATATATATATTTATTTTAAATATATTTATTTAAAATATATAATAAATATATATAAAATAAAAAATGTATTTTATATATATATATAATGTATTGTTTGCAAGACATTTTTGTTCAGTGAGATGTTTTAGTTAAACCTATTGTGTTAAGTATTTTCCTGCAAAAATGAACAAACAGGCATTAGTAATTTATATGTTAAGAGCAGAATTCCCTGTTAAAATGTGCCAATTCCTTCTCATTCTCTGGCAAAAAAAAAAAAAAAAAAAGCGCCCATTTGATGTTCAGTAGAAAAACCCCACGGCTCGTTTTTCACTTCCCAAAAGGACGAACAAGGTTGAAAAGGCGGGATGAGCACATTTCCCCCTCTCCTGTTTTGCCGCTGCCGACGGCAGAGGGCAGCGCGCACCCGCGGATGGCGGAGCCGGGATCCGCATGGAGACAAAAGGAAAAGCGGCTCTGCCCTCGCACCCCCCGCCCACAGCACGAAAACACCTGCCCCCGTAGGAAAACAGATTTAAAAAATTGATCCCAAAACCTAAAATGAGGGACAAGTGAAAACCACGCAAAGAAAAGAACGAATCTGTGAGGAAAACACGTCAATCTGATCCAGCTTTTTTCCTCTCCCAAGGATGCCTCCTTCAGGGAGGAAGGTCAGACTTGCTCTGAAAGAACTTGATTGCTTTTGCTGGTTTTCCCTTTGGCACTCACCTGCGAAAAGGTGGAAATCCACATAACAGGATGTAAGTGATCACACCTGCAGCCCAAATGTCCACCTTTAAGCCATACCTGAGGAAAAAAGTCTGTGTTACTTGTGCTGAATTAACAACAACAACAACAACAAAAAAGAGACATTCCAATCAAAAATAAATGATGCTGACAGGATTGCAAGAGAATCTGTGCTGAGTTACTTGCTGCTGATGGGGTGATCTATTTTGTGCCTGAGCATCGTTTTCTTCACACCTTTAAAATCTTTAAGAAACCATGACTCTATGATTTTTTTTTTCTCCACCTCAGGGCTCTCCAGGGTCTTCTGAATATACTCAAATCCAAGTCAGTATCCAGATTTCCCCATTCAGAGCCACTAATGGTTAAAGACAAGGATGTGCTTTCTCAGTCCCCACAGTGAAGTAACTCTCTCAAAGGTTATCTGTGTTGCTAAGCAACAAGACACACCAATTCTCCAGCCTCTCCAGTGAGCAACACGGGCAAGAAGAGCTGCACTTTTCTTCTAAAGCACAGAAATTAAAACACTGGAGGTCAAAAAGAGGCCTTTTCTCCTATTCAGTAGATTCAGTTTGTCAAAACCTCAAGCACGGAGACGAGGTGCCCTCTGACAGCAGAGCTGACTGCAGCTGTGAAATGTTTCTCAATGCAACAAATGCACTGAACAAGGAGTGAAACAACACAAACAAAACCTCCCTCCATCAGGAAATTCAGAGTAGTCACAGCTATGGCAAGAGCATGGAATGGAGAACTTGTAGGTCTAAAAGGATAGAGGCCTTGTGAAAATCTGCCACTGGTGAAAATTTACCGTTTTACAAAATTTATTTCTGTATTTATTCAATGACCTGTTAAATACAGAATAATGGGGTTGTTCAATTGTTATCAAACAGGATGTGTCACCCAAAAGGGTCACATGAATCAACATAATCTAATCAGAACTGTCCTGAGAACAGGTTTAGGCTAGGTGACCTCTGCAGCCTCTTCCAGTATAAACTATTCCATTTCTAATGCAAACACTGTGTTTTACCTGTCTCTTTTTCCCCAAACAGCTGCCACAGGTGGTACAGTGGGCTCTGGATGCTGAGGTGAGGCAGGGAGCACAAACAAATGGATTCCACTGCACCAGAGCTGGCTCTGGAAAGGCGGGAGAGGAGGCAAAGGCAAATTCTGGGAGCAGGCAGAGCAAGGATACTGGTGGCCTCTTGGATGAACTGGGAGTCGTGCCCTTGGGTGGTTTGGTTACAAAACAATAGAGGGACAGCCTGTCGGAGCATTTGGATCTTACAAGATCTTACAACCTGCCAAAAATGAGTGGTTACCAGGCCTGTGTGGTAGGCAGTCATGCTCACCCTGTCTCTGCGATGATTTCTGGAGCCACGTAGGTGGGTGTCCCACACACAGTGTACAAAGGGCCTTCCACCACCGTCGCCAGTCCAAAGTCTCCAAGCTTCAAAGACTTGGTTCCATCTGAATATTCACACACCTAAAATCAGACAAATTAACACAGAATGAGGAGGAGAACATCTGCATTTATATATCCTCTAATTTCTTTGGGAAAACATCATCACCAGACCAAGAAGATGGGAAAAATAGGTAATTTCCACAGCCCTGCAGGGCAAGAAGAAAAAAAAAAATATATTCCCACTGATTGAAGCTGGAGCAAATTTTCAATGGAGCTGTCTGCCAGCTATGTAAGTCAGACCATGACACAGCCTCGAGCAACTAGAGGTGGAAAAGAAAACTCAGTCCTTGAATGTTGAGAAATTTTAAATATATTCAGGAAAATAGAATACTCTACTTTTATTTGACTGGGACCTAGAGTTTAAAATGGGACTGGCAGCTACAATCAGATTTGTTTAACATCTTGTTATCTTAGCATAAATCTAGCCAACATACTGGGCAATTTCATCAGGAAGTGTCTTCCCTGTGCTTGGTCTGGGCAAATTCAGTTTGGGCTTCTGTGCAGACCCAACTGCACCTTACCAAAAGGCCCATGAACAATCTAGCACTGAATCATTTTATTGATGAAAAAAGCTGAATTTAGTTAATAAGAAAGGTGCTATACAACAGTGATGTCAGGAATAAACCAAACCAGACCAACACAAAGGAAACATCCCCCTAATAAATTCATCTCAGTTTTGCTCCTATAGTAAAATGTTTATATTATCATGATTTCAAAGGCATCTAGAATGGAGGATCTCCTGAATGGCTGAATTTATTTGCCTTCCTCAAACATCTGAGCACTGCAATACCTTTCTTCATTCCCCTGTGTAATTCATATCAGTAATGGAAACACTTGTTCTCCTTTATATAACACCTTCATACCAGCTATTACTCTTAGGGTTTGCATTTTTTAAATGCATGACTAGCAAAGGGAATGTAATTCCCGTCCAGATGGGCTGGATGACCCTGTGCAAAAAAAACTAACTATGTGCAATTACAGGTAGCAGTTGATGGGAATTATTTGCATTTATATTCAATACCAGGATGTTATCTCAACATTCTGCTGCTGTCAATCACAGTGAGTAAGATTTGCATCTGTTGAATAATCTCTTTAGGCTTTCTAGGCAGAAAGGGCATTTGTGCCTATTTATAACTGATTCAATCTCTAATGAGAGCTTAAAATTTCTTTGGACTGTCTGTGTTTGGAGATACACTAATAGTACATGAGACTGCTACCTTCATTTTCTCTCTCAAGTGCCATGTTGCTGTGACTACATTTTCCAGGAGAAGCTTCCCCCCATGCTTCTTTTTGCTAAACAATCTAATTTATTTGAGGCTTTATTTAAATTGCTAAACACTGTCAGTGGAATTACTGGGGAAAGAATTGACTATTAATTAGGAAATATTTTCAGCTTGTAGCCCTGTCCTTGTTCAAAATCCAGTCTGGGATAAGCTGTGACTCCTACTCTCGGTTCGAACTCATTAAACAAGACTGACAAACACCACAAGAGACTTTTAAGAAATGTCTCAAGCAGGGGAGATTATGGCCCTGTTTGTGCAGTGCGTGACACTTAATATCCAATATGTGATGCTCAAGTGTAACCTCTGTGGATAAGTGAGACAGCACACACTGATCCCATTCTGTGGACAGAATGGGAATGATGCCCTCTGTGGACTGGGGAATAAGTAGTTCCCTAAGCAGACTTCATGGTAATTCTTGTAGCACAGTTGTTTTATGTCTCTGCTGAAAACAAAAGTAGCCAGTTGCTTAGGAAAAGAATAAACAAATGTAAAGGGTTAATTCCCAGCCAGAATTCTGGTAAAGCATCAGAAAGATGATCCTACAATGACAGTGAAAGGAAAAAACCACTGGCTTCAGCTGGTAACCATAGGATTGTTGAAGAAATGAAGAAATGCTCTCAGGCCACCTTTCTCCCACTTGCAAACTGATAAATAATTCATTGGCATAGCTTTAAAAATCACTGTTTTGTGAGACAATACTCCTGCTTATCCAAAAGGCAGCCAATCAAATTGTAAATAAAGATAAGTCTAAGGACAGGTTTGAGCACAGCTCTCCTGCATTACAGTGATTGCTATCTCATGGCAAAAGATTTACTTCATACATACTTATTCTAAATTAATAAGCCTGCTGTTCTCTGCTGTGCTCCTTGACATTTCTACACAAGCATTTGCATTAATGAGAACAAAATAAGAGAAAATACTGGAAAATAACTGGGACATACCAGAAGATTTTCTGGTTTGATGTCTCTGTGCACAATGTTGAGACCATGCAGGTATTTGAGAGCACTGGCTAAATTGTAGACCATGGCACTCCCATCTCTCTCTGTGTATTTTGTAGATGAAGTGATGGCATCAAATAGGTCTCCTCCCTATGGAAAGGAAAAAGATCATTGTTTAAAAAATAATTAGGATGGTATTTGGTTAAAAACACCCCAAACCCTAAACATGTAAAATCTTCCCTCCAAAACACTTGCTCAAATTCCTGTTAAACAGAAGAAAAAAAAAAAAAAAAAAAACTTTTGCAGAAAAATGATCTTGTCACCAAGACACTAGACTGGGACTTCAGTCATCTGCATTAAATTCTTAACTGTACTCCAGGCTTCTGGTGTCCAAGCTTGGGTAAATCACAGATTTTTTTCCTATTGATCTTCCTACCTTTGATCACTCATTTATATTACCTACAGGTACAGGCATATAGCATCCCTTTTCTTCATCTTATCAGTATATTCAACATATTGAAAAACAGCCCTGATTTTGAGTAAAGCCTAAAATAAATTAGCCCAATAATAATTAAAAAAACCCTAGCTAACAAATATTCAGCAAATTCAAATTTCTGGAGATATTGCAAGAAATACCAAACAAATATTGCTGAAGAGGGAAAAAAAGATAAACACATTCCAACATAAATGAATCCACTGATTGAAATGCATCAAAGTGCAGAACCTCCAGGTGACTTCTCAATGTGTCAAGCTCTGGTTATGGATGCCCTATTCCCTTGGGAATACACAGCAACATGTGAGTGAGTTACTGAGGGGGCATTTTCAGTCATTACAACAAATGTCATGTGGGTGTCTCCATGATGGTTTCCCTGGATACCCCTGTAGGAGTGATCTGTCTGAGCTGTGGGTGACATTCCAAGCATTTCAATGCACACCAAAGAGAAGCAGCAATTCAGGAAATATAGGCCAAGATGGTGGTGAATTAAAATACTAAAAAAATACTGTCTTGAAACCCCAAAAAGCCTATAGGGTATTAAAATAGCTTCTAGAAAGAAGGAAAGATGAGTGGGCTATAGAAATTATGTATTCAACAACTACACACTTTAGAGGTTTCCCAGTCTGGCAACCATTCTTGAGTCCTGAATGTAACAGTGCCTCAGTCAGAAATAAAAAGTGTTCCTCAAAAAATGAGCAGTGCTCCTACTGCTTTTGCTGCATGTTATTTGTATCTGACATGCCAATCAAGCTGATGTGCAGTGTTGCTGTGCAGGTACAGAACTCAGACAAGAGAATGCAGGAGCAGAACCTGATACTACTCATGTATTTGGCTCACAAGGTGACAGCAAAAAGAATATTTGTGTTTTCTCCATACATGTATGAAAGCAACATCTGTTCTCTGGTGAACTGTTTGATACAAGCAAATTGGGTGAGATCTTTTGAGTTTGGGTTTTCTAGGATAAAAATTGCTTGAGTTTAATCTATTTGTCTTATCTATTAAGATAAATTCATTACAGAGAGTTCATTTCTTGAAATCAATTTATTAAATAATGAGAATAGTGAAATTTGTCAGTAAATCCATACCACTATCACACCTGTATATTGTAGGCAAGATATAAAACCCACTATCCACTTCTCTCTAGACTGCACATTGCAAAATTACCTCAAATCTGTGTTAATAGTCAAATTACAACTGAAGAGAGAGAAATCCCATTCATATAATTGTGTGACAGGTGTATTTTTATGATTTAAAAATGCAGGTTGCCACTGAAACCTTATTTGATTATGTCTCCCAAGATCTTAGCGTTTCCAGATACTGCTCAGATTTCACACTAACACAGAGAATTCAAAGAAGAAAAATAAAGCCCCTGAGCCTTACCTTGACCAGCTCCATCACCAGGTAGAGCTCTGAGGGGGTGTCCATCTCCTCTATGAGCATGATGATGTTTGGGTGCTTCACTCGGCGCAGAATAGACACTTCATTTTCAATCAGGTGTTCCTGTTCAGAAGAGGACAGAAGTTTATCTGAAACATGGATTTGACAATCCACTTTTCCTTTGATCAGCCAATCACTTGATCAGTGAGCACCCTTTTTGCTGATTAATTTATATAGCAGATGGTTATTTTCAGTTGCTGGATCTTAACTTGTATTTCATCACTGACCACATTTAATTTAAAATATATTTCACACAGATAACAAATGGGGCATCTCCAAAAATGACCCCAGAACATGACAGCAATTCAGGAAGTGCAGGTTATGTTGTTATGTGGGTATTATGAGGTGAAATTAAGTTCAGAACCTTTCTGCCCCCAGCTGGATCACTGGAATCTGTCACCCCTCATCACCAGTTAACATGTTCTTGATCCTCTCCAGCCTTCACCTCTCATTTGGTGGAGGTTACTCAAGGACAGATTACCTAGGATTTATATCCAAGGACTTTATTTTTTTTTTTAAGTTGTGGCGTATATTCAAGAAAAAAAATATTCTAAGTGCTTTGGTTATGGATTTTGGTTCATTTTATATTCCTACTCA
Source organism: Camarhynchus parvulus (assembly GCF_901933205.1). NCBI lineage: Eukaryota > Metazoa > Chordata > Aves > Passeriformes > Thraupidae > Camarhynchus > Camarhynchus parvulus. The sequence continues at coordinate 58,765,632 of NC_044574.1, read as the reverse complement.
GATTTACAATCTGCAAAATGTGTAGTAGCTCAGTTAAATTGTTGTGACTCCAACAGCTTAACAGCATACAGACTGAGTTCAATTTCCCCTTCCCTGTGCTTCTGAGGAAGTAATGGCTTTTGAGAACAAATTAGTTTCAAATGCTTTGTTTTCTAGAACATTTTAACACTGGAGAGCAAAACAAAAATTATGTGTCCTTTCCATGTGAAGAATTATTTTAGTTTTCTTTTATAAATGTTGAAATATGAATGTTGTATTTAGGTTCTCTGCAAAATAAGAAAAAATGCTTGCATCAGACAGGAGTATTCTTCCACCCTGTCAGGGAACAAATCATGTCACTGGACTGGGAACTTATCCATGTTGAATGCACTGATAAGGAGCATGCACTTCATGCATTTGTGAGCAGAGCATCAGGAGGAGATGTGATCCACAGTGCGTAGGCAGTGCCTGGAGATCTTACACCACTTCACCTTCTTTTTCTGGGGTTATTTATGGATGCATTGTGCTTTTGCCAAAGCTTTCTGTGGCTGCATAGCTCAGAAACCACATGCCACGTGTGCATCTCGAGTGGTGAGAGAGCAGTGCGGCACACACGGGTTACACACCACACCTTTGACATTCACTTTGAAAGAGCAGCAATTGTCACTCTGAGCAAACATATGCCTGCTCCAAGCAAAGTGCGCTGGAGAGAAAACAAAACAGACAAACAGGAAGCAATTCTGTTAAACACAATGCTGAACCTCATCACCAGACAGACGTGAACAGCCACAGCATACTAAGCCTCAGGGATGGAAGCCTGGAAGTCCAAAACTAACATTAAGAGTCCAAGCAAAAACTAGAATGTTATTACAGCTTTCTCAACCTGAAAGAACAGGGAACACATTAAATTTATTACACCCATTAATTACAACTAAGGCACAATGGCTTTATCTGTGCTTTCTTGACTAAACTGCTCAGGCATAATTAATACTTAAAATAAACAGTATTTTTTTAAAAGGCTCCAGAATATTGTTGAGCTACTGCTTAAACAACTATCCTCAAAAAATGTTGACTAATATGTAGCTAGTTATTTTCAGCCACTCCACTGTTTGCTATGTTTTGCCACGAAAGAAATAGTAATTCCAAAACTCTCGTGGTGTTCTCCTGGATAGTGCAATATATGTCTCAGTCTACATTAATATGATTCATTTACAGAGACATTATTGTGTAATGAGCATTTAAGCCACTTGTGGAAAACAGTCAATTGGATTCAAATTTCTGAACATCCAAGATCAAGGAACAGTGAGCAACACTTGAATCATCCAAATTTGGGCTGGATGGGTGCTTTTAAGGCAGGGCTGTGGAACTGAGCGAGGAAGGAATAAGTTGTAGCAAAATTTAATTATTTCCCTTCCATTCTTCCAGGATGATTCTGCCACTGGCCTAAGAAGCAAAAATATCTTCCAACAGTCTCTAGCTCTACAGATATAGGTCCTTTCAAAATGGGCAGCTGTGCATCCATAGGGTTGATTTATCTCTTTATAGATGTTTTAAAGCAAGGAGAATGATAAATAGAAAATTCCTCTCAACTCTACTGTTTAAAATAGAATATCTATCTCCAGACCATTCCAATTTATGATACCTAAGCAACTGACTCAGACAAGTAATAAAAACCATCTAAAGTTGCAAGCTGTACACATCATCCAAAAATTTTGTTTGCAGTGGAACACAGTGGGTCACCCTTTCCACAGCTAAAGAAATTGCAACATTTTAATCTCAGAAAGGCAATCCTAGCACTTTTTCTTGTGGCTGCACATTGTTATGTTTCCTTTCTAAATTTTCTGCATAAACCTGGAGAATATGAGGTAAACTGAAAACCTCATCTCCTAGCATCTAAAACATGGTTTAAAATCTGCACACATAAAATGTTTCTGTTTAAGGACCTCTCCTAATAGGAAGTCATCACAGCATCACACAGTTCCTTACCACACAAAGAGGAGAGGCAGTTTTTCTTCCTTTTAAAAAATATCTATAACTCAAGAAGTATGAAGGGAAAGAAGAGGTCTGACACTCTCAGATATTTGCTTGCCTTATATGAGATACTGTTCTCCTGAAGAAACAATTTTTGATTTTTCTGTTTTAAGTCTGAATTAAAATAAACTTTTCAGAACACAAAAGATCTTCATTAAAATAGGAAGGTGGCACTACATAAACAGAAAGAAAAGGTTGTGAAAATTTTTTTCAAATCCACGTTCTGCTTATAAAAGGAGCATGTTGAGCTATACAGAGAGAAAAAGAAGAGGCAGAGTGGGATTGGAATTGCATACATAAACATATAGCTGTGAATTTCCTCTCTCATATTTTACACATCAAAATAGTCCAATAAATTTTGGGTGCATATTAGCATGTTTTTTTTGCCAGCCTGATAAAATAGGCAACAACTAGTTTGGTTTTTCTCTATTATGTAGTAGACTAACAGTCACTGCTTTTATTATTTGGTTCCGGGATACATTATCAACTTGTTAAAGAGATACTCTGAAAATAGCCAGAAAACCCAAACACACCCACCATTTATGATAAGGAGCAGCTGCTAGGGCTGCTTCTGTACACATGCAAATGGCTGTACACTACCTTCCCACAGCACTTGGCCTTGTCTATGATCTTCAGGGCAAACTCCTTTCCTGTGGATCTAAGCAAGAAAAACACGATAAGCCAATAATTAGAAAAATTGTGGCATTTTCTGTAAATACACCACCATAACAACAGGCTGGGGCCCATGGAGGTTGCTGGCAGAAAATCCACAGAGCAGACCTGGGTTTGGTTTTTGTTTCCTCAGCAGCATTTGTGCCTGCTGTTTCCCTGACTACCACAACCCAGCTCCCTTGGTGTATGAATCCCAGGATTCAGCTGCAATTTCTTCTTTGTGATCTGGCACAACTCTGTCACTCCTTTAAGGCAACAAGCAAAATTTGCCTTCAGCCTTCCACTTAGCTTTGTTCAACTGGTAGGCTTTGAAGACAAAAATCATACATGTGTGAAGATTGATACCCTAATAAAAAAATTCAATAGGATTCAACAGAGCTAAAATGCCATAGTCTATTACAGATAGTCTAAAATCCTGTAGAATTTATTGGGCACTGATTTTGAGCTTTTGTATTGCAAATTTTTTTTTAAAAAAGTATTTTGTGGAATTCTGCAGCAGTCATCTAAAGTCCCATGACATTTAACAGGGTGGGTCATATACCAAGTAAAAAAGGATTACTGTTTGCAGCAAATACTCTCACAGAAAGGAGCTCTTGTTTGTCTTTCATCCCTTTAAGCACTAAAAATCTCCATTTCTCTGGATGGGGGGAAAATGAGTAGAAAAAAAAGCAACACAATTTAACCTTTTTTAAAAAAAATATTATTAAATTATTACATATATTATTGATAAATTTAAAAACATATGAAATTGCTGTAAGACCAAGTTGCTGCTATTTTGTACTGTGCCAGTGCCTACAGACTCCAGTGTGCATCAGAACACCTCTAGAAAACAGGAGATAGTTACAAAAGCAAAAGGCATATTTTCAAACATCCAGGGTGATTTTCACTGCATTTGGCATTAGATATAGCTGGTCAAAATCAGCACCTTACAGGAAAAGGAACTGAATTAACACCTAACATTCCATTTATGCATTATTGAAAAACTGCAGCGAGAATCCCTGCCCTGGAAGTGCAGCTGTATCTGCGAGGTTGTCATAGTTACAACCTGATCTGGTCTTTAGATAGAAGCCCTTATCTAAATGGTGTCTGTGAAATGCCACCCTCTGGTGTTACAGACCCGATGGAAGATCTGCTCTGAGTGCAGTGTGGAAATCACAATCACAATTTGTACTTTACACCATTCTATCAGAAAGCCTGGGAACAACTGATCAGCAGCATCCACCTGGGAACCTTCCCGATCCACACTGGGAGCAGGAGGAGTTCACATTCACAAAGCCAATTCATCCAACAACTTCAAATCCCTCATGCAAATGTCCTCTAGGGCAGCACCCACGGAATAAAGGTGGATATAACCCACACAATTTGTGTGCTGACATCCCTGCACATCGTGCACCAGCATTGTCTGACAGGTTTTGGGGATTCTTCTCGAGCTGTCAGTGCCCATCTGTTGACTCACGTCTTTCTATACAGACACCAGGCACAAAAGAGACCATCTTATTCTTTTCTTGCTCTTTTTGTAGAACATCCCAGCTGGTAGCTGTGTAATAGGATCCTGGCTCCACAGCTAAGGCTTCTTAGCATCACAAATTATATATAATTAATAGAAATTAAAAGAGAAGCATTTACAGTTGGCATTTCCTCTTTCATCATTATTATTAGCAATTGTTTTTCTATAATTATTTCACATAAAATTAATTTAATAATGTTGCAATAAAGATTTGATCACATACAAAACTAGACATTGAAGTGGAATTGTGCCTTTTTAAAATGTTTATAATTGGAGGGGTTTTTTTCTTGTCCACGTTCCTCATTCTAAAAAGCACAGATGACATTCAGTGACTTAGCAGCCCTTGTCCCATTTCCAGTGGGATTTAAGTGGTTTCCAAAATCCACAGCTTATATTTCTGAAAATAAATATGTTATCTTGTGCTTTTAACCTGCTATCCTTCATGAAAACCTGTGGGTGAGGATAAGGGCAGTGGAAAACAAAGGAGATGGTGTAGGGGGTGTCTGGGATCACCTGGTTGGGATGTAAGCACTGATGGGTTACTCTGTGGTTAATGATGAGACATTACTGGATCAATAGCCCTTGCTCTGGTTGGAGATTGCAATTTTCCCAAACACGGAGTGGCAGAGAACCAGCTTGGCTGAGCAGGGAACTCCTTGTGGTGTCAGCAGGACCTTTGGAAGCAAGGTGGGGCTTTGCAGCAAGATTTCAGAGCTGTGGTTGGTGCATGCAGGGAGAAGAGAGGAAAGGCCAAAGGCCAATTAGGGCTGAAACTGGCCAGTGTGGAGTCACTTAAGCCTTTCTTAAGTGTGTCCATAGCAAAGGGAGCTTGAAATAAAACACTGGAACTTGCTGAAGACTGTCACCTGACTAACATTAAGATAAAGCAAAGGTATGGAATGCTTTTTTTGTTTGCCTCAGTCTTCAGTGCCACTGATAGGAGTTGGGCTGCCCAGTCTCCTGAGCCAGAGGACCACAAGGGTGGGAGCAGCGACCTTTCATCTGCTGACACTGAATTTCCAAGGGCATGACAGAAGACCCAGGGAACTGCAGACCTGTTAGTCTAACCTCAGTTCTGGAATGAGATGTTTCCATTCTGAATTCTTTTTCTTTCAATTTAACTAAAACCAGCAGGTGAGGACCAAATAATAGAATTTTTCTCTAACATTTATGTTTTTCACAGTAATTTGCTGAGTTTTCCCAGTATTTGCGTACAAATTGGAGATTCCTCATAATATTTAAGAAACTGAGATAACTCTCAGGTTGATGAAAACAGCAGAAGGTGGTTCTAAAAAAAAATACACTGAGAAAGTGACAGTCAGATCATCTGTTATGTTTGCACTGGCAGCAAAGTGTGACACAAAGCTTGCAGAGGAAGAGCAGCAGCACGGCACAGGTCTGTAAAGGTGTCCTGCCTACCCCACAGGGAATCAGGCACAAGGATATTTTAAGGCATATTGGAGGGTTCATTTGAAGTGTCTGGCTCCCCCACACCACCAAACACAAGGAGCAAGCCCAAGAGAGCCACCAGCACAGGCTGATGGCCAACAACTGCATGTCTTTAAGAGTACTCTACCCACAGAATGCTGCAAGCTGTGAAGAACCACGTCAGCAGCAGGCAGTGGGGACACCACAGCAGCAGAATTGCTGAGGCAGAAGGGCTGGGGAGATGGGGGGGTCTCTCAAACTCTGTTTAGATGCCACATAGAATTTCCTGTCATCCACAACCATCTGTAGTGTGAGAGACTTCTTGAAGAGCTGTGGGGTTTCCTGAGGAGGCACCAAGAGAAGGTGATGGCTCCTTTATTTTGTGAGATAAAAATCCACGGCTCTCTGCTGCTCTCGTATCCCTTTGCTAGAAGAAAACACAGGAAGCTCTGCATGTTTTGCTATGCCTATTTCTCCTGAAGTCTGTGCATATTTTTGCAACTGCTCTTTGCTTTCATCTCACTACATTAGTCTAGGAAATTATGTTAATGCACAGGGCATCATCCAGTACAATAAACAGCAGGACTGAACAGTTTCCTTGCTCACCGTTCCACACACTCCTTTACAACAGCGAAATTGCCATCACCAATCACCTTCCCCACTTTATACTTCTCAAGAATGGTAGATGACCCTGAGAACTTGTTTCCATTCAAGCCTGTAAAAAAATAGAGAAGTCAATAATGCAAGCTGAAGTGAAGTGTCAGCAGGATGCAATATATCCCCAACGGGCTCCACAGATAAAAACCAGTCACAAATGCAAAACAAAACTTAAAAGTAAGCTGTTTTCTCTGCTGCAATTCCCTTGGTTTTATCTCAAGTGTAAAGAAGAACAAGATGAACCCAAAGATATTTGACCTTTGAACAGACAAATAAGCCTCTTCTTATGTTTTTGTATAGACACATTCTAAAAGTAATGAATGCAGTTAGAAGTTCTTAATCTAAAATATTCTGACCTCAAATTACTTTTTTGACTTCTTTTTTTTTTGCAAACTCAAAGCAAAAAAGCAAATAAGACACAGCTACAATGCATATAAAAGACAAAAAAAAAGTTTAATCTGCTGAATTCCTTCAAGTTCTTATAGGTACTCCTAAAACATCCAAAATGCAAGTAATTTTGAAAGATGATTATTTCAGTATTTTTAAAATGAAAAACATTACTTACTCCAACATGAAATTTAAAAATATTTTAAAATAGTTTACTTTGCTCTAAAGAAATGAGGAATGAAAGGTTTAATTTAGCTAAGGTCAGTTGATTGGCCAGTGGTTCCACCTGAAGCACAATGAGCTCTTTTGAGGAGAGTTCTTCTTTCAATCCAGCCACAAACTCATTTCTAGGGATAATGCAGGTCATGTTCAAAATCAGCCAAATTCCTGACAGTGACTATTGAAGAGCAAGGTCCAGCAATATGCTAGCAATGGACAAAATAAATTAACAACATTTATCTCCTTACTTTACTGCCTTGATGCATGAATTGGGCTATATTTTTTCCAAGGTGAATCAACAAGGTAACAAACATCTCCAAACAGAAAATTATTTGGAGTCATCAGAAACCACCAGATAGTGCTAATGCAAGTGTCACCCACAGCAAAATTCCGGCAAGGACTGGCAGCAGTTATTGGTGTCCTACCTTCGGGACTCTGGCAACGGAGTGACTCAGGTACACCATTCACATTGGAAGAAGATCCACCATGTGGGGAGATCTGTGGTAGAACACAAGAAATTCTAATTTCTGATGGTAACCACAAGGAAGAGCCATACAAAAATGCTGCAAAGTTGAAAAAACCCCACTAAAAACACTTATACAGATTCAGTTTACTGTTCTATTCCCATCTTATTTTCACTCTTGTTTTCTACAAGTTCATCATCATTGTCACTTGCACCAATTTAAGATTCAGTCACAATATTTCTATTTAGATAAGCAGCTGAACAGATTTCAGTAAACAGCAAAGTCCTTTCAGCTACACCCGCAATTTTGGCCTAGGTAGCCAGGTACATCTATGATAATCAGATTTATTTAGCCATCAACCAGGCTATATTTTAGGCTATTATAGATGTGAAGATTTTGATACCTACAAACATTTCAATTTAGATGTATCAGATATGTATCCAGACATAGGTCCAGTTTTAGTAACTGTGACACTGTAAATAAACAAATAACTAAATAATTTTCAAGCATGACAGCTGAAGAAAACTGATTTTCCTTCACTAACACCTTAATTGATACTGGATTTCAATCTTCATGATTCTACTTTAAGTCATCCTTTCATACTGCCCAGGGATGTAAACAATGCTAAATTTTTATTTTGAAAAGGGGTGGAGGCATAGGAATGAATGCCATAAATAGTAAAATACACTGGATGTGTTCTGTGCACCACTTTTATAAGCTCTCCTATTACGGTTATGTATAGGGATGCTGCATGAAATTAAAATAAAATTTAGATCATTCCCCCTCCTCTATGTAACATTTCTTGCTGTTCTGTGAAGTTCCAGATCTTGTTTTCTTCATGGGCCATTATGGTGGTTTTCAGCACTCACCACAGGAAGGATTAAAATGCTTCTCTGCCTTAAGCTCAGTGTCTGTTGAAATGGCTTTTCGAGACACCAGGAATGCAAATGCAGCATTTTGCCTTTTAGCTGACATTGTCTGGTTACACTGCTGAATATTTTAAATCATTAACACTATTGTCAGGGAAAGAACTGAACTGACAGATAGGGATATTGTCTAAAGGCTCATGAAATGCTAATGAATGCTTAAGTTTCTAGTGGCAGCTGAGCTGCCAAATCAGCTAAAGGTACAGTAACTAGAAGCTGTACAACTTAATTTTGCAGAGCCCCCAAAACAACAAAGTTTACCTGTGTTTGGCACAAAAGTAGCACCAAACAGCAAGTAGGCAGCTACTACTCTGCTCCTTGCTAATAACTTAAACCCAGGCTATGTTAAGGCTGCTGTCTTTCTGAGTTATCTGTCTGCTTAACAGGGATTAGAACCAAGGACATTTGGGTTAAATGACATTTGTACAAAATCATGAGTCAGTCTCTTAACCAGTCGGCCACATTTTCTTCAAGCATGAAGCAGAGATAGCAGAACAGACCATGGCCAAGTATTAGTCATCAGTCTAAAATATTAGTACTCTGTTTTGGGTTTTCAGTGAGTGATAATGCATGGGAACATCTAGCCCACATTTCCAACCTCCTCCAGTCTTGTAATCAGGGCAGAGCATGACTGGGCACATTCCTTCTTACCACAAGAAGGAAGGAAACATTAGCAGGAAAAAAAGCTAAAATGAATACAAAAATAAAATACCATTAATGCTGCCATTGTGGCTGAGGTGTTAGATGAGAATCTGAAATGGCAGGTTTAACCCTAGCTCTGCCACAACTCCACAGCTGGTGGGATTTTATTTTTTAAGGATCCACAGATCCTTATAAACAAACCCATATTCTCTTGCAGTAGAATGGTACCTTGGCTGGCAAATCTCTGCACCCAGGATTAAGAGTGCCCATGACATGACTGTTTGTGGAAACATTTGGGGATTACTTTCATATTGAAAGAAATACCTAACTCCTTGGCAGCTACATGGAGTGGTGGTGAACCTAACTGTGGAGTATCAGTGTTTTAGTGGAACCGTGGATTAATTTTGCAGAAGTATTCTCTGAAACCTGGGGACACTTTGGTTATGTCACTGTAATTCATCCTGAATGGCTGTAGTAAGAAGGGGCTAAAAGATATTCTGAACATAAATAAATGCTATTTATATAATCAGTGTTTCATAGAGATATTGTATTTACTATTATAATACTTAATAGTAACATAATGTGTAAGACAGAAACTTAGGATTTTTTTTTATCCTTACACATGAATTGTAAATTTACCAAATGCACACCTTAAAGAATCCTTCTATGAACTGCTGTGGCCCCTGCGTCACCAGGCTGGATAATCACATGTAAATGATCTTTACATATAACTACACACAAAGCACATGTGTACAACACTGAAGAGATCAAAAACCTTGATGAAGATAGGCACTAATCCTTCAAATCACTTAAGCACATGTTTATCTTTAAGTACATTAACATCCTCATTGAAGTAAAAGGAACTACTCAATTGCTGAAAATTAAGCAAGTACTTAAGTTATTTGTTGGATCAGGTTCTAATGCCCTTTCACTTTGGTCGTGGGGTCCATCAATTGCAGAAGTAACACCCAAACAAATTCAAATACAAAGCTATTTAGCATAATTCTGAGTCTATGAAAGGCTTCAACTGTAGCACCTCTTTATTTGGATGATTTTATTTTCTTTTTAAAAATACTGCAAGACTTTGTGGTGCTTAATTTCAAGAGGGGACAATAAAGCAATCCAAGTAAGCATAAGGAAGTTATGACACAATATTATATTTGCAGGGGCCCCGGTGGCAGGGAGGAATGATGAATCTGACTCCATGTTCTCAGAAGACTCATTTATTATTTTATTATACTTTATTATATTAAAGAACACTGTACTATAATACACTATACTAAAGATTGCAGAAAGGATATTTACTGAATGCTAAAAAGATAATAATAAAAACTTGTGACTCCAGAAGCCAGCCACAGCTTGGCCCTAATTGGCCAAAGAGTCAAAACAACTCACACCAGAATCCAGTGAAACAATCACCTGTGGGTAAACAATCTCCAAACACAATTCCACATGTGAGCACAACACAGGAGAAGCAAATGAGATAAGAACTGTTTTCCCTTTTCTCAGAGAGTTCTCAGCTTCCCAGGAGAAAAATCCTGGGCGAAGGAATTTTTCCAGAGAATGTGAATGCCACAACACCACTTTCCAAAGTTACACCAATTTCCAAATTTAATTTAATCTCTGGATGTTTTTTGTGGTACAATGTCTGCAGAACAACCTATGTACTGGAAGAGCTAGGAGTCAAATCACCTGTAACAGCTTTGCATGGAAATGTACACTTAGAACCAAAGCAAAATGTTAAACCTTTCCACTGCCTACAGAACATCAAAAGGGCTTCTCTTGGTCAGCTGTCCTGTGACACCAAATGCACCATTACCATTATTACTAAGCCTTGCACCAGATTTTATCTCCACTGGAATTCAAAAGAAAAATAAGCAACTCAGCACATTTGATCGAAAGAGAGCACTGCACAGAGTAGTCATTTACTTGATGCCCATACATGTTAACTTTTCTATCTAAATTTTCACCTAAAAACAAAGCCTCTGCTCAGTGAAATGTTGAGTTACAGAGTAATTCTGGGCTGTTAAAAATAAACAGCCTGAATAAGACTATATAGGATAGTATCCACATATGTGCATAGTATCCACATTTGTCACTTACTGGAATAAAGGCTTTTATTTGGGTTTATGGGGAAATTCTATCATATTTACTATTATTAAGACATAGCTTTAATTCCTGACTCCAATATAACCTCAGAATCCACTATTTAAATCACTTCTGCAAGCCTGGGATGCTGGACTTACTGCATATACTGAACAATTAATAGCACAAGGGCACTCTGCTTGGAACAGCTAGAAAGGAGAGAGAGAGACAGCCCTTCCCTTTAAAGATAAACTGTTCACAAGGAGTCTTTCCTGTGAGGAATTTTCTGTGCCTGAACATACCACACCTAACAAAAGAGTTGTGAAGCAGAAGGAATCCTTGGGGACTGAAGAGACTTCTCTTTAAAGGAATAGTGGCATTCAGAGAATATGATATAAGATTCAGTGTCTGAGACTGAGAAGAAATTACTGCTGCAGTCAGTATTTTTGCAAGCTGGCTGCCTTGATGACTAGCACTATCACTTATACTCTACATTGATTGTAAAACTACAAAAAGCTTAGCAAGGTTCTAATCTATAGTAAAATATCTTACTTTGCTCTGCCTTTTCAAATAAAACAGCTTTTAAAGTGCAGTTCAAGTGCAGCTGCTCTAATGTTCTGCTCTTTACAGGAAACAGAAACATCAACCCTGACTTTTTTCCCTTTTTTATGCTGCCTCAAGCTTGTACAAAACCATTATTCAGTCCTGCTGTTTCAGCCTCTACAAAAACAAATATATATGATTTGTGCACAATAAATCACTCAAAATATTGAACTCCCAAAGAAAGAAAACTCTAAAATACACCTTATTCTGTCACTAAAATAGTATTTATATCTAAATTTTCACTCAGCTGTAGTCATGGCACCTTCTTTATACAAGTGCAGGAAGCCAGACTGCCTGTCTGTGCAGCAGTGCAGTCTTAGCAACAAGGAACTATTAAACAATAGGGAAAAGCAATAATCTCCAAATAATAAAATTGTTCCCTCTTCCCCCTTTTCTCTCATCAGAGTAACCAAAAAATCACCAATTTCACAAAAGGGTATATGAATTTCTTAAAAGAATCTGGTTTTGCATAAAACTATGCCTCCACGCTACCGGTTTTATGCTTCCCCAAAACAGACCTTACTTCTACAACATAATTGAGAAACAAGTGTGACTGAACAGCACACTTGATCCTTTTGGAATTCCCCTGATAACTTTCCCTATCTTTTGTCTCAGGAGCACAGCTGGGACACTACTGCTAAACAGATGCATCCTAAAGGATAAAACAAGAGGTACTCACTACCCCAGTAACACATCAGATCTGAGGGGCTTAATTTGGTTTTGCTGTTCTCTTTGGTTGTATGGGGGTGAACAATTTGACACAAAAACCCATTAGTACCCAGCACCAATTAAATTCCAAATTGAAAACATACAGCAGCCTACTTGAGTGAAAGTGAATGGGAAAGGGGACATGTCCAGTTTGGTGAGAATTGCTTGCTGCTATCAGAATTATCTCTGCCTTAATGGAACTTCAATCAGTTAAAAGCAGACAGGGCAGCAGTGGAAAAAACCAGGGCAAATGATCTCGTTTCTAAACTTGTAATTTCATTAAAGAAAGACCAAAGAGCATTTGTTAAATATAGTGCAGAGCAGCTGAGAGCCTCAAGCCCAGTGATTCTGGTGTCCTCTACTCTAAGCTCCATAGAGGAGCTGTCCAGACAGATTTTAAGACACACAGTTCTAATTTTCCATGTCAGAACTATTATTGCTCTTGAAAATTATTGAAACAAACAACTACCGATATAATTTAAAATTAATTTAGAAATTGAACAATTAAACAAATAAATTAAACAAATAAATTAAAATAATCAAAATCCTTTGTCAGAATTATCACAAGCAGTCTGGCAAAAACCAGTGCCAATACTCCTTGCAAAACAAGACTTGATAACAATTAGCATGTCAAAACCCAAATCTGAGCACTATTCAAATCACGTCCTTTAGCCAGGCTCTTAACGGAGAAAACAGTTTTCTACAGAATTATGCAGCCTCTTCACAAATGCTGTGTTCACCAATAGGAGCTATTACTTGATCGGAATAATCAGTGCAAACCATCCAGTCTGCTTCCAGAAAGGCTGCAATTTATGATTCCATAAGAAAATTCCCCTTGAAAGGGCAGCTGCACAAATGCAGCAATGAGATGCTCCACTGTAGCCCAGAATATTCCTTTTATTTCACTGAGCCAAAGGCACAGAGCAGCCTCCAAGAACAGCAAATGCAGCCAGTTCTGAAGTGGGAATGGAAGAGAAATCTCTTGGTGCAGCACAGAAAAGTCTGCCAGACATCAGGCTGCTCCCAAAGGAAGCCCTCAAACCCTTTCTGGCAGGAGACTGGACTGAGGGGTGAAATTGGTGCCAGGGAGAAACAAGTCTGCTTTAGATGAAACTTGGGCAATGCTACAGACTGTAAGACAATACTATATTTCCATAGGCTGAAGGGATACAAATTGCTTGGAGGATTTCTGCAGTCCACAGAACAATGGAAAATTTGGAGGACAAAGTGGCGTATTCGAGCCAGCATCACACTCTGCCTTTCCTAAGCTGAGTGTTCAACCCAGACAAAACACAAAAATCTTACTTTAGATCTTTTCTCCACATTAGCAAAAATCACACTTGCAAGGTTACCCCACAAAATTATAGCTTTTTATTTTTCCTTCAGCACCAGTGTCACACAGTCACACAATAATGAAATTTAGGGGGTTTAAGGGTTCTTGCACTTACCTTGAGTCCACGAAAGCTGCCTGGGCTTGTTGGTGAAGAGCTGGAGGACTTTGTAGATTTTGGGGTGGATAACTGACTGCTTGGGGTTCCATTAACTGGCCAAAGCAATGAAAGTGAACAAATGAAAGAAAAGATGAATAAAAATCAAAAGTTATTACTGAAGCCTGCAGACATAGTCCAAAACAGAGTCCTCAGTATTTAGGAATAACATATATATTTGCATGTCACAAAAGTGCACCCTGAAAATTCATGTGGCTGGATATGGGATCAAGGAGACATGCAAGTATTGCATTGTCATTCCAGAGCTAAAAAAGGCCCAATCTGTCCTTTGCCAGGGCAAGAGTTTTGGGCACAGAAACAAAGAAAAAAAAAAAAGCCACAGCCTTTAAAAATTGCATAATAAATTGCAGTATCACACAATAAAATTTATAGAAAAAAATGTTTCTGAGAATATTTGACACTCCTCCTCTTCAGTTTGGATCAAGGCCTTACTTTCTAGGTAGCATGTTTCACAGAACTGGAGTTCTAACAAGAAGAATTAACTGTTTGCATAACAGAAAACTTCAGCAGTAGTTCAGAAAATGTTGATTTAGGGGAAAAACCCTCAACAAGAGAAAAGCTAGTAGGTTGTTTTTGAGCTTCCAGTAAGTACAAGTGTCTTTGAAAATATACAATATCCTCCCTCTTGTCTTAAAGAGTTCATTCATTTTAAGTCCAGATTTTTAGACAGGCCTCATACAACATTTGTTATCTCTCTGGTGTATTGAATATTACTTAGGTCAGTCCTTGTATTTTTCTGAAAAGGTCAAACTGACACATTTCATTATGCAGAGAGAACAGTACACTGTCCATCAGACACAAATATGATGCAATGTTATATGATGAGACATCATTTCTTTTCAGCTGATCCTCATTTTTCATGGGAGAGGAAAATACTAGGCAGAAATTTAAGAGCTAAAAATGCTTCACAACATAGTGATGAATTATTTTTCCAGAAAGAAAAGACAACCCTGGTAAACAGAGACTGAGCTTCAACTTAAATAACCTGCACAATTCCTTTACATATTCAGGGCTGTCATGGGATATACATCACTTCTTAAACTACTGGATTTATTTTACAGGACCCAGCTAACATTATCTGAGTATGGGAGATGCCTTTCAAGGACTATTTGTACAACCTGGGCAGCCCATCTGCCACTAGGCCAGGCTGACTGCACTGCAACTTCCACAAATCCCTGGTTTTCACAAAAATCTCCTTCTCTGGTGTATGATGTTAAGATATAATTAATTGGTGGTTAGCTATTCTATAAGTCTACCTTGAAATCTGATAACTTCAATTTATATTCCCAGTTCTGTTACAGGACCAAGACCTTAGTATTTTCTTTTAAAAGTATTCAGTGTATTCAGGATATTTTCACCTTGATTTTAACTATATTTGCCTGTAAGAAAAATAGGTGATTTTAATATTTTTTTTTGAGAAGATGAAAGCATCTAAGAATACACTACCCTCCTGTAGACTTGAACAATTTGTTCTGGATAAATCATGCCTCCTTGATTTAGAAGGAATTTGCAAGTATGACAATGGCAAGGGCTAGTGACTGCAATCTCACTGTTTTCTGCTTCTTGCATGACTAAAAAGGAGATATTTCGGGAGAAATGTCTCAGAGTTTGCTTCCAAATGACAAACTAGTACCACAGGAGGAAAACCAATTTTTTTTTTGTTCAAAGATTCTTTTATACAGCTCACAAAAAGTCACTACTTCCTGGACATGGCCACTGTAAGGCATCCTTGTCTAAGTCACTACCATCCCCTAAAATCATTGGCAGAACCACCAAGCTGTTCCAGTGAAACTGGCTGGTTAATATAACGTGCTTCCCTCCCAAAACTGTCCAAGGAAGAAGAGCCCAGATTACACTGACAGTACGGTAGCTCTTTGCTAATATCTCAGCTATTCCTGGTGGAGAAGGGTGGTGTTCTGAGCCAGGGGTGTGGCTAGATGACACCCAGAGGTGCCTTCCAACTTTTGTGCATGTGTAGAACACACAGTTCATTCTGCTGAGGATCCTGCTGGAAAGAGCTCTCTGCAGATTCCTCTTTGCCAGTGCCTTCGGAGAGCCACTGCACGTCAGCTGCTAAGCAACTGCAGCAACAGGGAAAGCTGCAACTGGCCCTGTCCAGATGTAAAGATTTTGCATCTACAGAGAGTCAGCCAACTGCTTGTGCTGGCTCTGGCTGGGGTGCAATTAATTTTCTTCACAGCAGCTAGCACAGGGTTTGGATTTGTGCTGGGAAGTGCTGCAGATCCTGTGATTGCTGAGCGTGTGCAGCATCGAGGCCTTTTCTGCTCCTCATGAGCTGAGAGGGGACACAGGTGGAAGAGCTGGCCCCAGTTAATGCAAGGAATATTGCAGACCATACAGCATCATGCTCAGCAGTAAAATGAGAGGGAATGCTGGCAGAGGGGACACAGCTCCGGGAGAAGGTGGCATCAGTCAGCTCCTCATTCACATCACTTGTTGTTCTTGGGTTTTATTTCTCTCTCTTTGTTATTTTCACTGCAGTATCATTGTTGCTAATACTATTGTTACTTCACTTATTAAACAACTCATATCTCAACCCGTTAATTTTCTCACTTTCACCCTTCCAATTCACTTCCAGAAGTCAGGAAGCACCTGAAGTGCCTGTGTGGTGCTCAGTTGCTGCCTGAGGTTGAACCATGACACTGCTACTTCAGACAGCAGCATTTTTTTCCTTCCCTCACTCAATAACTCAGCAATCCGTATTGGCAGAAATCTGCTGCTATGGATTTGCTGGTTATTGCCTATGTATGCCACACTTACCTTTTTAATCTATTTTCTAAGCATAAATTATTTTGAGGTTTCCTTCCACATGCATACCAGTGAATACACAGAAAAAAAATCCCAAAAGTTTTCTGTCATTCTGAAGGAGTGCATGTTAGGCTACATGTTTGGCACACTGGAATGTTTAAAACTTTAAAATCTATGAATAACTTCTAAATTGTTTACTTCTAGTATGACTCAAAGACTCAATTTATTTGCTAATCAATTTGTATGTATGCTACTTGTTTCCCAAATGCTCTGACTTTGAACTGAATGTTCAGTGATTCCTCAGTTTTTTTAGAATTTAGGCTGAAGAAAAATAAGAAAAATAAGAAATTGCACATAAATTGAAACATATGAGATGGTTTGGTACTGCTTTTTTTCAGCAATTCTCACACCTGTCTTTTTGCTGGCTGAAATTTTCTATTTCAATATGCTTTAGAATAAACATACAAATGTGTTGCTCCTTAGAATGATCTCTACTTGTAGCCAAATTATATCTTTAAAAATTTAACTTTGACACCGTTAGCAGACGTCCAACAACTGAAAAGTATTATTTCACTGAAATGATCTACCTCAACAACAAAAAAAATTCAACACCCATTACATCTCTGTTCATCCAATGCAAAATGTGTTTCAAACTTGAACACATTCACAAATACAGCACCAAAAATACAGGTAATGGAGAGGGAGGAGACACACTAGTGATATACAGCCATAATAGTAATGGCTCACCTGGGGACTTTGCTGAAGAATGAGCACTGGAGTGGCCACCCCTCTTTACTGTACTCATATATTTGACACAAAGGAAAAAGACATTAAGGAAAGAGTTATTAAACAGCTCTCAACATGCATGGAAGGAAGAAAGGTAAATAAAAGATAAGTAAAGACTACATGTGAAAAAAAAAATAAAGGCAAGTAAATAGAAAGATAAATACCACACACTGCATACATTTTTTAAATTAACCAAACCAAAGAGGGTCTAAGTAGAAATAAGTATGGGAATGACAGCACTGATATCTAAATACTTTGCATAAAATTCACTGCTGATAGACGTTCTACATCATCTCACTAGAGGTAAAAGAATTGCATGAAATGTAGATCAGTTGCAAAATTTGCCCTTCATGATACATTTTTCTGCAATCCTCCTTTGAAGCTTTCCAGTTTAACATTCAACCTTTATAAACAGATTATTAATATTCCACTTTGAAAAAAACCCAATGATAAAATGACTTTAACCAGCACCAATTAAGCAAAACAAATGTGGAGATGAGAATATGGAACATGTCACAGTTTTAAATACACATAAATACAGAAGCTTACATTTATAGTTACAATCAAAAAAGAGCATCATATATTTACATATTCAATAGTTTGATTTCAGGGGGAAAAGAAGTATTTAGAAATTAAATGCAGTGGTTAAAATTTTTTTAAAAAACCAAGTTTCTCCCTTTATTTAGATAAAATGGTTGGAACATATGATGTTCAGCCAAACTGGTGACAAAATCACAGTGTGAACACCTCTCTTTGAAATTACGAGAAGCACAGGAAGAAAAATTCTCTGTTAATGGGCAATCACAGTACAGTACATCTCCTAAAATTACTTGAACCAGCAAAGGCCTGTATTTCTGATAGTATTTGGCTTATAAAGGAGTAACCTTTCTAATTCAAAATTTAAGGATATACGCTGGTTCAGTGAACATGAATTTAATCACATATATAACCCTGCAGTTAACAGTTTTCAGGAAAATCAAGTGCCACGCTGAAAACATATCCCAAGAGCACAATTAGCACAAATTACCCCAATGTTCATAAACTGAAACTACATGTGCCTGTAATTAAAACAGAGAAACCATGTTACTTCCTAGGATTTAAAAAAATAAATTCAAATTTCTTTTAGATTAGTCTCAAATCTGTGAGAGACATAATGAAAAAAGGGTTTTTTCCCCTCTGGAAACACTTGTACGACAGACAGAGCCAACAGGCTTGTTCACCCCATTAGAAAAAAATTAATTTTTGTGTATTTGATGTGTTCAGCTCTTTGCTAGCAGTAGTACCTGAGGCAGGGGATTTGCTCCGACGTGAAGGTCCTGGACTTTTGGATGCAGTGTGCCTCATGGCAGAGGAGCGGGAGTACGACTTCATAACACGACATTCTACAAAGCAAACAAACTCTGTCAAGGGTTTTGACAACAATTCAAGCACAGGCTCCCTCCACACAGCACCGTGGCTGTCTGTCATCCAGAAAATGACCAGCGCTTTCTAAACATCTCTGCCCAGCTGAGTCAAACAGATTTGTAAGAGTATCTCACAACCCTAACCTACTCACCATAAAAACATAAAAAGTTTGAACTATGCAATACTCTATGTGACATTCTGCAGACAATATTTCTTCATGTCTTGAGGCTGGATTATTGCTACAATTCAAGTTGGTACATATGCTGATGCCAAGGTTCTTGCTGTAATGGCACTTCCACACTGGGAAACAGCCCAGCCAGCACTACTTCACTTTTTTTTCAAAAAACTGATGTTGTGACCAATTTTTGAACAGGTGAAAAATTCAGAAGGCTGAAAAAACAGACTACTGTCATTTACCATCAGCTACATATCATTAAATAACCACCTCAATGGGAAAGGAATCAATGAGCACACATGCATTGCCATTTTGGTAACATTTTAATTCCTATGGTTAGTATCATTAGCAAATCACTCCAAATGGGATCATAAATTTCTCTCCTTATTTTGTCCCTGATGCCAATGCCATCATTAGGATGCCATGTCATTACAAAAAAATTATGCTGAGCTGCATGCCCTGCCAGTCATATATATAACCTGTGTTTATCCATAAAGACCCCTAGACCTATTAGAGGAAGCAAGGACCTTAAAAGCTGAAGAGATAAAGGAAAGAAAGAGGAAAAGGCAAGGAAATGAGATCAATTAGTCTGTGCCTTGTGTAATGGGAAAAGCAAATTTATAGCCTTAAAATCTCCTAGGGAAATTAGGATTATGGCCAGACTGGGATTTGCATTGTGATTCAATACAACCATGCTCTTCCATTCCTTCGTAAGAATAAAGTAATTTTTTAGCTGTTAACTATGTTAAAAAACACCCTTTTGGTCACCCCCACACTAAGTGACTCAACATAATCAAGCAGTTCTGGAAAAGCAGCACCCTAGCAAGAACAGCAGAATGGGAGGCAGTTGAAACCTCCATCCATCCAAACGTACAGCCAGTGGGTAGATATACATCCATACTTCCTGCTGCAACTGAGCATTTTGTAATGAAATAATGATGTGTGTAAAAATTACAGGAACAGAAGGTGCTGTTGTTTTTATTTAAAAACAATTTAAATCCTTCACTCACAACATGAAGCTCTACTGGAATAATCTGATTATTCTTGCCAGGGCAAGTTTTCTTTATAAGAAATTATTTTTTTTTCATAAAAGAAAAGAAGATCAGGGTGTTTCTACAGCTCGAACAATAAAGACAGAAAAAAACATGTCTAGTAGGGCCTGTAGTGATAGAACAAGAGGAGTGGTTGTAAAGTAAAAAAACTGTAGATTCAGGCTAAATATATGGAAGCCAATTTTTTTTATTGATGAAGAGGTAAAACACTAGAATAGGGGTGCCCAGAGAGGTGATAGATGTTTCACCCCAGGAAACATTCAATGGAGCTCTGAGCAACCTGAACTTTATTTTTTTTTTTGAAGGTGTCCCTAGTCCTGCCAGGGGTTGGACTAGATAGGCCCTTTAAAGGTCCTTTCCTGCTCAACCCATTCTACAGTTCCATGAACATGGAGGAAAAAGTCCCAACATCTTTATGATTTGATATTTTAAGACAATTCCAAAACTCTCTGGTAGAAGACTGCCTTTTCCTTGTACTTACATTACAAAGTTTTTCTTTACGGAAAAACAGCTTTCAAAACCAAGTTCAATTCATGATCTGCCCAAGGCAGACAGGAGGGCACAAAATCCCAGATTGTCTCACCTCCTTCCCTACCCAACATCCCCTATAACCTCAAAACATATACAAGGCCAACACTTGGTCTATAGCAGACAAGACTGGAGTGTGTGAATTGTCTGGCAGGGTAATTCAAGACTGGAAATGAGCATGGCTACATATGAGATTTTTCAAAAAAAATCTCATGAAGAAAGCAGTATGGAAATTATCTTACAGTCACAGATGCCAAAAATGAACATCATTAACAGATTTTGGATTCATTAGATCGATGACAGAACATTTTATAATTCAATTCTGCTTTCCATGTAACTTTAAGGACAGTGTCTATTCTGCCAGAATTTGGATCAGGTTTGTTGGCACATTTTAACAGGCTTACAGAATCCAGATGATGGTTTGAAAAAACTTTTTCATCCATTGGAAAACATCCTCCCACGTATATTTTCCTGAATCACACCATTCTTGAGGGTTGAACAGGGGAATGGGATGAAGAATTTCCTAGTTCAGTGGGTTCAGGATGTGCAGTCTTACCACTGTGATCCAACACGAAGTCATCCTGAGCATAGCGGTACTTCTCTGGCCCGCACGCGATGAACACATCGTCATCTCCAAAGAAATCCTGCAAGCACGTTACCTGCACAGCAAAATAAACACATGCAGTACTTTCAAAATGAAATCTTGAGTTAGACAGCAACAATTAATAAGTCTGCCTTTACCTTCTCACAGTGATACATTAACATTCATTTGTAATGACACAAGCACTCCAATTCCTCAGTATGTCGGATCTCTGAGAGTGCGGGAAACATCAGGGCCAGGAATGTGAAATATGACTGCCCCTTACCTCCAAAAACTCTTACATTTGGCACCTGTATTTTTGCTTATAGTTACATAAGCATGCTGATGAATTTTACCTATAACTACACACACATTGCTTTGACAGGAACATCTGAAAACACTATTCAAATATCAAAGACTCATGTGTTAAGAATACATTAATTGCTTGTGGGAAGATCTGTTGAATTAAAGTGATTGCATCTGCAAATTGTTTTTTTTATGTTCTGAGGCATTTAATTTCCATGTTTTAATGTCCTGCTAAAACAAAATCATGAAGTAATTCTCCTTTTTATTAAAAGGTATTTCATATTCAAGAAAATAAAGAAATAGAGCCCTTCCATGCTCTTTGCAGTTGTCTGTTCTTAAGTATATGGGTAATGTTTCTAATTGGATAATGATGTTATCCAAGTAATATATGTCAAGAAGGACTGGGATATCAGAAAGAAAAGATGGTTTCAATATTCTCTAAAAGCACTAAACCAAATATCTTGAAAAAATCTCCATCCTCAAAAGTCAATAAAAATCACCTTGTGAAGGAGCAAGTGTCTGCTTTCAAAACAGTTAAAACCAAAAAGACATAACAAGAAATTCCACTCATTCTAATTCCCTTGCAAGGGAAAAACTGTTTGCAGGAAGCAAGCTATTTTTTTAGATGTAAACAGATTAAAATTTTAATGTATAGTTGTTTCCCCTTTTTTTTTTAACATTGCATACCTACATGAAATTTAGTAGTAGAAGTTAAAATCATTTGGTAAAGCCATGAAATCAGAGAAGTAATACAAAAATCTGCTTTTAGAGAAACCAGCTTTTTTCTTTCCCAGATACCTGTCAAGACCATTTGCATGTTTCACCCACTGTGATCACAGTAAACATCAGCAGAAGTACAGGAAAGGCTCTCTGGTGCCTGCGATATTCCAGAGGCACTCGAAATGCCAGTGACCCCGAGCTCTCCGCAGGAACTCGGGCACAGGGCATTCCCCACCAACAGTGGGGTTGTCATGGCAGCTCCCCCAGGAGAGCAGCCAGATCCTCAGCCCAGAGCCACTCACAGCACCCAGCATTTGTGTCACTGTGTCATGCAGCCAGAGGGCCACAGCCAGCACCAAAATCCTTTTATTGCCACCTTACTGATGCAATGACAGTTTGCTCCCATTGATGAGAGAGATTTTCAGCTCTGCCAGAAACTGCTGCTAAAGTTAGCCAAAGAGGCACCAAACACTGGATTCAAAAGGCTGCACAAATTTAAGAGAAGTTTTGCCAACTAGGGATTTATTTCTCTCTGCTTAATAAACAAGAGCACTCATCATTTCCACAGGTTTCTGGAAACCAGCAACCAAGCCAACAGGAAAAGCTGTGAGAAAACTTCCAGACCACATCACACTCACCCAGAACACAGCAGCACTGGCAGGACATGGGCAGAGATGTTCTGTGAGGTGCAAGCTCACACTCCAAGTCCCTAAAACTGGGAACTATTTCCACAAGCTCTGCCTGACCACCACTGCCCCTGATGCCCTTGCAGTGCTGTTTTGAGCAGGCTGGAGTTAAATGCTGTGGTTTAGAAGTGCCTAAAATTAATCTTTCTGTTCTGATTGAAAGCCTCATCTCACCCCTTAACCCATCCAGTCTAACATCTGAACTGAGAGTAAGGGAGGAAGGAATGACAGATTTTACGTCATAGTCTGGGAAATACACAGGGGTATAATGCAAGCAGCAGCATCCCTTTGTTGTCTGCAGAGCAATTCTACAGAGTGAGGCTCAGATCTGTGCACAAAAGATGACAGGAACATGCTTAGAAATGCTCTGGAAAATCTGCTGAAAATGGCTACTAGGCATGGGAATGAATAACCAATTCTAAGAAACGTGTAATTCCCACATATCCTTCCTGACATGCTCATGTACATAGAGCTTCCCCAGGCAAAAATACACAGGAGTAATCCTGAATGCCAGTGATGAGATAAGCTGCTGAAGGTGGAGACACAGCACCTCTATCTTGGAGCTCAGGCTGAGGGCAGCCTCTGCCTGCTCCCACACGGTGTGCCTGAGCCGTGTGACTCCCACTGGCAGTCACACACCAAGACAGATGACTGTGAAAAGTATCCACCTAGTGCAGTAAAAGGGGTTAAATATAATTATAACTGAAAGCCAGATAAACACAGCTATGAGAAAGCTTTACTCAGATGCTTGCTATATTCCAACAGGGAATACTCAAAGTTCCCCTTCTCCCCGTAAATAATCCAGACTGGCTACATCTAAAATACACAAGAATGAGAAAAGTATTGAACAAGTGTATGCAACATAGAATAAAGATCTGCTAAAATTTACCAATCCCAAATCACCCCACATTATGAGGTGAGGAAAGAATTTTCAAAATTAAATTCATGGAAATGCATTTTTCTAAAAGCACAACCTAATAGTTATTTTTCTAGGCTTTTACTGTAATAAAGTCAAGTGAGGATTTCTCCAGGTGCAAACTGATGTTAAAATGAAGTCTTCATCTCCTACAGAATTAAAATAAATGTATACACAGCAAATAGAAGATTTTTGCTCAGTGTTCAAAAAATTATTAAGTTGAAATTATTACCTTGTTTGCATGTGATTTTGCTGCAAATACACCGTGGTCTAACTCACAAATCACATTATTCCATTTCAAAGAATATCTGAACTGAGGTCATAGGAGAGGGGGTTTTATTACTTAATCAGGATGCAATCAGTTTAGAAATTTATGAACAAAAAATCTTGAAAAGTTTTTTTTTTTAAGTTTCATTAGCTGTGGGATCTGTGCATATGAATAGGATGTCAGGTATTCCAGAAAGTTAGGGACCAAGATTTAGTTTATCAAACTAGTGTATGATAACACTGCTTCTCTTTCCACTATCCATCCATAGTCTTATCCACTCTTTGTTTTGTCCCACTTAGTGCTAAAAGCACTTTTCTGATGACTTTGCATGTTTCAATTAACATGTTTAAAATGTGTTAAACCCTATTTATTTCTAAATGCAGCACCTTTTCCCAGACAAACATTGCCTGTGACGACTGCTATACCTTCCTTTAAAACAAGAAATGACTCACTGGTGCTCCTCTGACAACTCAAGGCTGCTCAGATGGTCTTGCTGCACTGCTTTTCTTCAAAATATGTCTCTACACACAGCAGAGTGGAGAATGTGTAAGACTGCACTGGTTTCATACTCAGTCCTTTCCTCAGAATCCTTTCACTGGCATTCTCTCCACAGCTTTCTGAGACCATGTGCAATCCACTCAGGGCATCCCTGCTTCCTGATGGGCTCAAAAAAGACCCCAACTGAAGGAATGAAATATTGAGACACTGGATGAAGTTTCTGACAAACACAAAGACCTCTTTTAGAGAGGCACATATGAGTAGATATGCACTATGTTACAGGAGTGTCAGGTATAACAGTAAGACAATTAGTGGTCAAAGCACTACAAAATCTACAGCTAAAAGCACAAAAAATGTGGCTTAAAATGTGGCAGAAAAAACCCCACGAACATGGGGCATGGAAAAAGAAGGGTGAAAAACACACCTCTTTGAAAAATCAGATTCCTGATCCACTGCTGTCTACTAGTGCAGTGCTGTAATGTCACACACACCCACCATATTTACCTTCCACAACAGGCTTATGTTTCTGACAAATATTTAAAACCAAAGAAGTTTCCTCTTTTCAAAGAAATACTCCTTCAGTCAGATCAAGCCACTGGATTAGAACGTACAAATTGTCATCCATATGGAAATCCCCTTCCCCCTACCACCACACATGCCTTGAAATGTGATTTACATCAACCCCTATTTCCACCACATCTAACAAACAGAAAATACATTCCGCTCCAGAAAAAACCATGAATAATGATCAATTGTTTATAAATAGAATTCATCATGTATTTATTGATTGCCCTTTATGATGAAGATACAATGGGCAAAAAATGAAATAAATAGATGAAGATTTATCCAGAAAATATTCTTCCTACAATCTTGAGAAGAAAAATACTTAAAAAAAAAAAAAAAAAAAAAAAAAGAGAGAGAGAGAGAGGAGCCAAGAAGGTTTTATAAACACTTGAAAAATTCCTGGAAATTCAAATTCCCAGAAATCTGTAGCACTCAACAGCCCCCAGCCAGGAGCTTGGCTTGGTCTATTCCAGCTCCACAAATGTGCTTCATTCTAAATGTAGAAGGAAGGGCTATAAAGACAAATAGTTTGGCTTAATTTAGTGTGTCTGATTCCATTGAAGTAATCAGCTACAGGACTGCACAGTTTAAGCCTGAAGAGCCACACCCTCTGTCTGGGGAAAGCTTCTCCGGATGACAAATTCTCAGCACAGCTGAAAATGGATCTAAAACATCAAAACTGGAAAAAATACAAGAGATTATTTGAATTTGTTTTAACAATGGAAGAAATACTTCTATCTACTGACTTCAAGAAAACAGGATATGGTGTAAATGTTTTTAAAAGGAAGCACAAAACATACAAGGCAAAAAGAAAACTAGGAAAACTAGCATGCAGAGCAACAGCTGGATTTGTGAATGTATTTTCAGCTCAGCAGCTGAGACAGGCATTTGAGGCTGAAATTCTTCAAGGACTACAGTGGTTTTTTTTCCCCCATGAATTTCTGAAAAAAAATGTGAACAATTTTTTAAACATCAGTATGACAAATCTAGATACAACCTCCCTGCTACTGCCTAAATTGTGAGGGTCTCCACATTTCTTGTAGGAAATTCTGTTCCTCTGACTGGGACAGACTATAACTGTGCTGCCCTGGCAGGTCTGCCCCTTGCATCAACTTTTTTTCTGAGTAAGCAAAAGTAAAATATTTGTCTACTTTACCCATCAGGACATATTTGCAATCACCATTTTTATGTCCTCTTTTGAAATACTTTTAGCACTGCCACTTCCTCTTCACTGCCATTCAGACTTATTAAAATTCTTGCAGTGTTTTCTGAAGCTGCCAGCCTTACATTTCCTGGGTTTATGGTGCAAAATGCAAGGAAAGCATTCCTGCACAAACAGGTCAGTTGTCTGTCTGCCATTTCAGCTCCATCACCAACAGGAGCAGGCTTAACTTCCAAAAGGAAGTTTCCTGTGGGCAGCCTCAGGAACTCAAAAAGGAAGGTGAAAAGGGCATTCCCACCCTTCCCTACTGAGTACTGTGATTTTCACACAGGAGTTTTTACCTTGGAAATTCCCCTTGGTTCTGCTCTTTCTCAGAATAACTTGACTAAGGGAAAGGGGGGGGGGTATTTAACCAATATTCTCAATTACTTACTAAGCCATCAGTGACCTTCATGACTAACCAAGAGGCACACAAGAAGTTCAGTACTTAATTACAGCAGCTATTTGCCTGGTTATCCTGAGTCACATGGTTATCCTGGCTATCCTGTGACATGTCTTCAGTGAGGAAATAGCCAGATGGGTAGCTGGAATACACCCAGGAAGGAGAAATACTGAGAAAAGTCAAACCAATGGGACCATGACATGCCCTTTCAAAAAATACCACAACCGCCAGTATTCCTTTTTTAATTAACAACCTATTCACTTCACAGAAACGACAAAGTGTCAAAGGCAAGTACGCTAAGCAATTTGGGAGCAGGCAAAAAAAGAAACTGTTCAAGGGCCAGGAGCCCACACTGTACACAAGAACAGCAACAAAACCCACTGCTACATCAGCTCTGTAATAAACCTGGAAAATCAGGTCGAACTGGTAAGATTCCTGCTGGTGTCATGAAGAAACACTTGACACCTGCAAAGGCTTCTGTTCCTCACCTGCTTATGTGCGTGCTCTGTGACAGCTCTAGTACAAAATCCCTCTGGGAATTCCCAATGTGCACAAAACTACACAACACCAAGAGAAGGGTAAGCAAGCTGCTAACCTCTGACTTAAGGCTTGACAGAGCTGAAATGCTGCAGAGACTGGCCAAATCTGCCCAAAACAGCTTTGGGGTAGGCTGGGGAGCCCTGAAGTCTGAGGACATCAAACTGTGAGCATGGTAAGACTCTAGACACCCACACCTTTCCTACTGGCTATAGCCATGAGGACAGTGCAAGGCAGCACAATAACTTCCCCAACAGTCAACTTCCATGAGGTCATTAGCAGACAAGAAGGGACAAAAATCCCTCCTTTGTTCTCTGGAAATAATTGGAATTAGGTCAAATGCCTCCTAATTTCGGAGGCTCAAATGCACAACTATTTTTTTCTGCAAAGGAAACATGAAATACGGTAAGAGATTGGATCATGCTGAAAGAATACAAAAGTATCAACTCTGTTGTAAAATTTAAAATTCATTACTTGATCTTCTGTTATATGACCGTGCAGCTTGACCAGCAAAATTACTTCAGATATTAAAGAGCATGTTGAAGGTCCTTTTTCTCTACAGTTAATTTAAGTAATTCACTTGGTTTTTTGCTCTACTCTTACTCTAAAAGTTCCTTTTAAACCCATATCATAGGTTAATTTGAAACTTCACAGCAGTTCCACTGCAGTCAAGGAAATTATTCACGTTCATGAAGCTATGCACAACCACAGCTTGGGAAAGGTCTGAGGGCTTCCTCAGCTCTGCTGGACACTGCAATAAACTATGAAATGAATCTGATTTCTAGGTCAGAGCTTCCACAAGACATTGTCCAGTTTACCACTTGAGGTTTGGCATCTTGCATCCTTTTGTTTTGTCCTTCAAGTTTAATAAATTCAGTAAGCTGTGAGAGAAAAACTAAGTTTTCTGTTTCTAATAATTTGTAAATGTTGAATTTGTCTGTCTTGGATAAAGGGAGCTCATTAACCTATTTAGGAGAACAGAAAAAAGGAAAAAAAATTGAAACAAAGACCATAATGAGAGCAATTCTTCTAGGTCAGCTTCTTAAATGACTATTTAATCAGTGGCTGTGTCACATAATTACAGTCACCATTAGAAAATGAACCTCTTTCCACTGATATTCCATGACAAGGAACAGCAGTGAGAAAAGGAGAAGACAAGCCCTTCCATCCCAAAGGGAATCTAAGGAGTAAGAAAGGAAACAGAAATGTTAAATCTTTGCCTGCTGCCTGGTAAACAGAAAAAGTCTGGCAGCAAGCCCAGGAAACGCCTTTTACAGTATGACAATGCAGAAATACTGAATAAACAGACTAGTCAGGTCACCACAACTCACACAGCCCCACAGCTGTTGGAACAGATGACAGAACAGAGCACATCTCACATTTTAGTTTTTAATCTCAATTTCAAAAAGATTTTTGCATGTATTTTTTTAACATCTCAAAGATTTAATTCTGAAAATGAACACATGGAAATAGAAGATTGCATTTGGGTGTGATTCAAACACGTCATTCTCACTGCAATGGAAATGACAGAAAGAAAAATAAGCTGTAGGAATATGCGTAAGTTAAAGTGAGTTCCTACATGTATCTATTTCTTAAGGACTTCCAGTGCAGTAGGACTTCCTGGCAAGGTCTGTTCACCAGTTTTTCCAAAGGGCAAAATTGATCTGTCTGCAAAATGGCATTTCAAATATTGAAATTGAATTGCACTGATTATGTGCAGCTATTTAGATATCAGAAAATAACAGTTGAAATGGACTAAAATTCTGGAAATCTTGAATAATTTTGAATCACTCTGTACAACTCATCTGTCTCTGTAACACAAAACACCCCCAAACAACTCTTACCTCAGCCTTATCCACTACTTCAACAAGAGTCGATAATTTCAGTATATTAAACAGCGAAACTTAATGCCATGCTTCTCAATTTCATGAGTTACACAAAGAAACAATAGCCTTACTAAACATGCAGTAAGTGGAAATTGGAAACAGAAAATTAGCAAGT
This sequence comes from Camarhynchus parvulus, assembly GCF_901933205.1. Lineage (NCBI taxonomy): Eukaryota > Metazoa > Chordata > Aves > Passeriformes > Thraupidae > Camarhynchus > Camarhynchus parvulus. The sequence continues at coordinate 58,736,422 of NC_044574.1, read as the reverse complement.
GCAGCTTGTGATTGTGAACATAATCCAGTTTGTCTGAAGAGAAAAACAAACAAGAGGATTTCCAGTTCCAAGACAAGGATATCTTTGCCCACAGGTGCATTAATCACACCAGTTCACCAGTCAGCATAACAGATTCTCTCCTGAAGTGGCATAACTGGGAACCCTAACACAGAGCCAAAAATAGCACCTGACTTCACACAGCTAACCTTCCATCTCATCAAGCAGCTAGGCTAAAAATAAAAGCTACTTGTATTATGAAAGAACATTAAAAGGAAAAGGGCACATATAAGGACAGATATCTGGTTCACCCAATTTAATCAAATCTAACTGATTTAATGACACCCTGTTCCACAATAAATGCAGTTAATATTTACGTTTTACCATTTTTTTCCCATAAAATCTGCTATCCTGCACTATTATAGAAATCATGCCTTTGGCTAATCACCCTACTTGAAAAACATGGCATCCACATACTATGGAAAGCTTAAAAACCCCCCAAATTACATGGGCAAATATTTTATGTACTTTCAGGTTTTTTGGTTCTTTAGATCAGAAGAGTTTCTGTAGCATTATCAATAACCTATTGCAATCCTAAGTTTCCAGTGTTTATGGGCAGACAGTTTCCTGGAGACATTACAAAAGCTGCAGCCCTTTAGATGAGAACTATTTTTCCACAGACCAATAAGAAATTCAAACTCAGTTTGTGGCCAGTGCAGAAGGAATAAAAGTAAAGGCATAAATCTCGAAATGTCCTTTGATGACAGGTACAAATAATTTTTCATGAATCTTTAAACTTTAAACAAGAGCTTTATAGTTTTACACTGGAACAGGTTGTCCAGCAAGACTGTGGGTGCCTTATCTCTGGAGAAAATTCAAGGTCAATTTGGATGTGGCCTTGAGCAACCTGATCTAGTTGAAGATATCCCTGCTTATCACAGAGGGGTTGGATTAGATGACCTTTAAAGGGCCATTCAATTGATAATTCTGTGATTCTGTGTTTTTCCTATGGCTTGAACTGTTCATGCAGGAGCTGCTAAATTCAGTTTTCTACTCAAATTTGATCAAAAATCAAATTAAGTAATTCTAAGGCACAAAATATTAGTTGAAAAGCATGATTCACTGAAATTTAATATTGTTATGTAGAGATATCTATTGTTCTCTGAGTTCTTGTGTCAAGGGTTTCATCTTGCAGTCATTCAAAGCTGTTTTTCATAGCACTGCAATAGGAGGGGAAAAAACTTTCAGTACCCTATAAATTCAGGTCTCTCTCTCAGTCCTGTTCCCTTCATAGATACTACTTCACATAACAACAAGCCTTGATAAAATCCACAGAGCTCCTCACAGACTGAAGGATGCTTTTCACATGTATTTTAAGTTTTGGCTATTTAATGTTATTTTTGCCCTTAAGACACTTCATTTACTTAGTGTTCTATTTGTTTCAGCATAACAACACCTGTACTTCTAACTAAATCTACAGTTCTATTTTTGTAATATTACCTTGCAATGCTAACAGCTTGCTAACCAGCACACACAGCCTTTAATGATACTTGATTCTTGAAGTATCCTCCTCACTTAACTGCAAACACCAGAAGAAAATTCAGCTTATGGATGTTTTCTCTATGCACCATTTCAAACAATGACATTTCACAGATGAAAGGACTGAAATTCTGTGTAAAAATACATCCATATAAAGTGTGGAGGTATTTTGTGCTCAGCAAATTAACTTCCATGCTTCCTCCGCTTTGCCTGTCATGAATTATTGAGGTCTGTTGTACTTGCAGCTTTTTGCAAAAACTGGAACAGCTATGCTGGGCTAGGGGCATCAAATAAGAAAAATGAGGATATAACTGATTAATAAAAGGATGAGAGGCTCAAAAATGTGAAAAAAATTTATGTACCACAGGAAATAGAAACTACTTTTTATCTGGCTTTCAAAGACCCAGTTGAATCTCATTAGCTCCCAACTTCAACCAATATTACCTCTAAGTCTGCTGCTGCTGCTGCTTCTGAATTGCTTTCATAAGCTGATAAACAGATGTAAAACACATTTGAAGACATGGAAATGTGTTTGATTTCATGTTCAGACAGCAAATGTATTACAAGCACACTTTAGGTACTGACAAAAGAACAGATGCATCAATACTGTCAGACCAGAAGAAAAGGTGTCTCCATGAGTTTCTCCTTAAAACAAAACCCAACAAAATGCCACGCATGCTTCTTCTTAATATCTGGAAATCTCAGTTCTTCCTTTTAACAAAATTCCACAATTTCAGTAAGAAAAGCAAAATGGATGCCTCCCCCCAACCTCAGAAACACAGAACTAAACCCCTGTCCAATTCTCCAGATCATTTAAGAGATGAAAGCACAGATAAAAGGTGCTAAACCCCATTTATCCATCAGTTGACTTCTGTGGCATCTGCTGAGGCTCATTTTAAAATCACACCACAATACTTTCATTGCTATACTGCTATTAGCAGATTGAACCCAACTTTAGTGAGCTAGGCAGAGGATTTAGGAGACTCAGTACCTTTTCTGAGTTAAATGCTGACTCAGTATGGGTTTTCCTTTAGTTGAAGAGTGAGTAGATTAGAAGGTAATGATGCTTAGAGGGCCATAATTCAGCAATAGGCTGCTAAATATTAAAAGCCTCTAAAGGAGTCTGGATGACTGTTTCTGCTGAGCCAGAACATGAGAAATGCTGCTGAAGACTGGAAGCATCTGGGTAGCATCACCATGTTTTATGAACCTCTGTATCAATCACATCAGAAATGCTCTTGAAATGCATGAGGAAGTTAATTTCATTTTGAAACGATTAGCTCAGAAATCATTAATTCTATCTGGAAATAAATTTTCAGAGACCAGGAACAAGACTTCATAGATTGTTACTGAAGATCCATTTCAAAACCGTTATTATTTTTTCTTTCTTTAAATAAGATACTTTTAAGATATACTCCAGGCTTCCTCCTTCTGTAAGACATTGAACTATGAAGTGTAGACTGGAGCAAACACAATCATAAAACCATAACATCAGTAACAGTGAAGTTCAACAATGAATGCTCTGCTCAGAAAGCAATGTTGGCGTCCTTATAGAATTTTCACTTTCTTCCACTTTTATCTGGCATAACTTGAATCCATACATTCTTCCAAACTCCTAGTGCTCATTGAAGAGCAAACATTCTTTGTATTTACACAGAATTATACATTTATTCCTTGTAATACAAACCTCTTTTGACTCATAAAGCAAATTTACATAATGGGAGGCCCAATGCAAAATTTCGGTTTGTACAATATTGAGATTCTGGCCGACCAAATCTTTTCAGTGGTTTGGCAAAAGCTATTTTTTTTCCAAAATTCTATTCAAGACAATTACTGCTAAATTGACAGTCTCCCAAGTTTCTGCTTTTCCAATAATAAAGTCAGAGTTCACTAAATGTATTTTTTTGTTTGAGGGCTGCTTTTTCGATTAACTCTTTTTCCTCTATCTAAAAAGGATTTTAGAAGCATTAATACACTACTGAAAGGCATTTAAATACACTAATAAATGGGAATTTGGGGTACTTTTGTTAATTTCATGGGGGTTTTCTTGTTAAATCACCAGTTCATGAAGCATTTCAGCATACTTTGTCTGCAGGATGCTAAGCACCCCATGTATCAGACTTCATTATGCTCACTGCATTGATTATATTTTTTTCACAGACAGAAAACCTGCAAATGCAGCAGTAGGATCTCTTCCAAGTCATATCGTGTGCAAAGCTAGGTAGTCTATAAATCAGTGATCACCTATTTCTGGCTAAATAAACAAACACAAACAACAAGGAAAACCTCATCTGCTTCAAGCTAAAAACTAAGACCAGGCTATGGAAGTGGAAGCAAAAGTTATTCATGTGATTAATGAGAAAAAGTTATATTGCCATATCAGCAAGAGTAGCTACAAAATAGTTTTGTGCCACTGCTTCACCATTGTGTGGAGTTGTTTTCTGTTTAACTAGTTCTCTTTAACATCTTTATGTATCTATCAAATCTGTTTTCAATTTTGATGAAAGAGGATTTTCAGACACATTACCTAAACTGCAAATATAGATAAAAATGCAAACTATGTTTCAGTATACAACAAAACTAGGAACAGATGAGGGCTGCAATGCTGCACAGCCAGTGACAGGAGATCAATGATACAGAGGGTGCTCCTTGTGTTCCTGATCCTAAGCTGGTCTGTGGCACCTAAGAACAGCAAATGCAGCCTCAGCAAATGAACTGCATTGTTATTTTGCACAGAATTAGAAGCTACTGTAGCTGCAATGTTCTCTGGGAGCTTTAATTCTGTTTCCATCACAGCTCTCAACACATGGAATTAATCAAGGTCCAGCTCAGTATGCCCAAATCCAAGCTGCAGCACTGATGCTTTCGCTGCATACTGCAATTTAAAGAGAATGGTATCAGGATGTTCAACCTGGATCAAAATGCACCTGTGGCTGCAGCTGATGGAAATACCCATGCAAGTAACTCATGAATGTTTGGATTACAGGGTTTTTTCATTACCATCATCAGGATTAATTTGCAAAACACAAAAAAAATTCCAAAGTCGTTCCTCATTCTCCTAAAAAGCAGTGTCCTTACCAAGACTAAGCACACGTAAGGATCATGACATAAAGAGCCTAAAGGGGTATTTAAGTAGTTTTAAAATTTATTCTGTAATAAGAATATTCCATGCAGAAGGGAGGTCTGCAGCACAGCCCCTTCTACAGCCTGCACCTGGGTTTGCAGTGGCAGAGAAGGGCACATTGTGCACCACAGTCTGCTTGCAGCAAGACAACAAAAGGAATATGGGCAGCCTCTGGATAGCTCAAGAACACAACTCCATGCAGCCAGCAGCAGCAGCAGCTTCTGTTCAGTAGCACATCAGCAGCAGGTACTGAATCTGCTCACAACTACACAGGCTTTGAACAAAACACTGCACAGCTTGTCCTTGTCACACGCTTCTGACCACAAATAACAGCACAGCACCATGGCATCAAACTAAACTCCTGTTTTCTGCAGTCAGGTCAAGATTTCATTGGTTTCAGCTGCATAAAGTACACAATGTCTGGAGAAGCATCATAATTTAAGCACATACAGGGATTTGTCTCTGTATTTTTTCCCTTCCTGCTAACTTTCATTACACACATGGCTTAATACAAAGTTAGTTGTCTGATCCTGAAGAAGCTGATTAAAAAAAAAATAGAAACCCATTTTACTATGATTTTGTAGGTACTTTGTGCCAGAAACATCTGAATTCTTGTCTCTATTTCTCCTTAGATCACAAGAATCATACTCTCCAAAAGCAGAAAATGCTGCCTAAGGTGTGATTTCTGACATTCTCGTCAAATGCTGGAATATCACCAGCCTTGAGATAACATAGACCAAAAAAGGCTAAAACAGGTTGTTAAAGATGCCAGAATATCACCTTTGAACCAGTTATACTGAAAGATTCCCTTTGCTCTGCCTGCTCTTACAAATTCTTCTTACAAATCAGGAGAATTTCTGTCCACACTGGAATCCCAGTTAGAATTTAGCCATTCTTACACTTGTTTACAGCAGTATTAGCCTTAATCCATTTAGCCACCATTGCTAAAGCAGAAGTAATAGTTGTGGTGACTAGTCCTTCATTACTGGGGTTATTGGTGTCCTTATTTCTACTCTCAAGGTCTAAGGCTTTTGCAGATATTCCCCAGTGCTTAAAGAGCTTCCTAAGCAGCTTCTGGGAACATATGTTGTTTTTACTGGCTCTGGGTAGAGTTTCAGTGTGTGTGCCAAGCCGACCTCCTTGGGGCCCTGTCAGTGATCAACTGATTCACTGTTCAAAATTAGAACCCAAGCCCAGCTACTTTTGGCAGATTCACTCTGTGGGAGAACCTTGGTTTTTGGTCTGTGTTCAGCACATCCAACCATAGTTATTTGATTTATTTTACTGTGGTATTCTCTCCAGTGGTTTATTAAAAGGCACTGGCATTACCGAGCACTCTGTACAGCACCCTGAGGAGTGCTGGCAGACACCTGCCCGACTCGCAAAGCCTTCCCCAAACAACAACCTGTCTTAGTAGCTGCCTTAAAAAAAGGATTAATCATTTCTATTGCTACAAATCACCTATTTGATATTAACAGTAGCCTTTTTAAATTCACTTGCAAGTGGAAAGTCTGAGGCATAATAAGCAATGTGGCTCATTTATTCCCAAAATACGGTCATAATGCTAAAAGGTTTTCTAGAAAGCATATACTGAAACAATGGAATATTTTTCCTCCTTTTCCTGAGTCTCCCTAAAAAAAATACTTCTAGTGGAGATACACACCCCCAAGAAGGAAATTTTAAATTATCAGTGACTACTTTTCTATTCCTAATTAGTTTTTGGAAACCATCTGTTTTCTGTGAACATTATGTTGAAACTGCTGCTTAGAACACCATATGGAAAAGTTAACTGCAGCTCCAGGAATCTATGGTTCATCCTGCTTCTAAGTATTCTATAGACGTTTCCCTGACAGGCTTTTCTTTTGTGGAAAGAAGGCTGTAACAGTATTTTTTGTTACAAAACTCTTTACTAGTCAAAAAAAACCAAAACAACCCAAAACCACAACAAACTTCAGTAATTTTTACACAAATGTTTACATTCAATAGATGACAGTCAGATAATGGTGCTTTAAAAAGAGGAAGGACTATTAATAAACACAGAGGAACTCAAGCATCATGGAAGAACTGAATGCAGCTTTCTGCAGAGCTGCATTTAGGTCTAAAATTCATTTTCATGATTCATTTATTGCATCTAAGATCTAGATCAAACAAAACACAGCCGCTCAGAGCTGTAAGTGAGCAATAGATTCTCTGGACTCACACTGAGTTTTCTTAACTCAGTATTTATCTGTATGGATATTCCTGAGAGCATCTGGAGAATGCTGTAAAAGATACAGCATGAAATGCCTGCAGCACAAAAATCAAGTTCATTCAAAGTTCCTAGTCCTCCTGGGAAGATTCTTTTCTCTGATTTGGTTGACTTATTTGTAATACTTAGGATAACTCTAAAACCAGCAGGCTTAGAAAATGAAAACCACTTCCAAAACAACCCACAACAGAAGTGCAATCTCCCCCTACACACAGTTACTCATCATATGCTTCATGTTTAATTAAGTGCTGTCAACTCAAATTTAAGTTTACACACAGCCCCAAGGAATGTTCAAGTATTGCCCTGTGCCTCAGCAAGTTACTACTGTGATAAGTCTATGCAGGGAAGCAAAAAGCAGTAAGACTCAGCAACAAACAAGAACAGAAAAACACAAAAATTAAGAGTATTAGCAGTTGTGAAAATAGCTCTATTTCAAACATACACATTTCATCTCCCTCCAAGCTCATATTAAAGATGGCAGGAGCACCAGTTTAAAACATTTTTATAATGAGAAGGTATTCTATGCTTTTTAACTAGTATAGAAGTTAAAAAGTAAATAATATTAATTTTTATATGCCTCATAGGCTATATGCAAAGGTATCTACCCTCAGTCTGTAACTGTGCCACCTTCTTGGTCATGCACTTTAGAAGTTATTGCCATCCTCTGCCAACTCAGATTTCCCAATAAGTAGTGACTTGTTTTCTCAAAATTGGCAAATTTTATTGATATTTTAAGAATAAAATATTCTAAAATTAGGACTTTTACTTCAGTTAAGTAGACTGAAGTAAAGGCCATATTTATAGCGTGTCATTGTAAACTCCTTATATCCAAATGAATGCAGAAATCCCCTATGGGGATTTATTGTCTGCCACATGAAGTGGCAGATGCTGCATCAGCTTTTTCTAAAACTGTCTGGTGACATTCTTTTAAAGAAACACTGCAAAAGTGCATTTCATTTACTCCTTGATGGCCCCTCCAATCTCCACCATTCTGGGGAAGCACAATTGCTCATCCCTTACTACCATCAATCTTGGGACAAACTGACTCAAAGAAAAATAAAACTTTTTTTAAAATTCACTGAACTGAGTTCCATTAGAAAAAAAACATTCATTTGAAAGAATTACCTTTCTGTGTAGTAAGATTATACTTACCTAACATGACTGGTCAGAAGCATCAATATCTCATCAACTGAAACCCCAGAATATTTTTCTCCAAGTTGCTTCTCTTGGTGAAAATTACTTACTCCTCCAATGCAATGTTCTAAATAACTTTTACTACAGTCACAGCCAAAAGCTCCCAGTAGCTTTCCAACAGATTTGCCATTAAAAGATTTTAAAATGACACTATACTTTGTTGCAACAACAAAGGAAACCCCCAAAAATATATTGATACCAATATATTGATCTCTTATATATGATAGCTTACAAAATACACTTTTTATTACATTCCACATTAGAGGAAAGATTGCAAGAGAGGCAGGTGAAATGTAAGTGAAAATTCTCAGGGAAAATTATTTATGAAAAGCTCATAGAATCACTCTGAATAAAGTCATGCCACATTTATTATACTATAGAGAACATGGAGATATTGGTACATTGATGCAATTTTAGAATTTGTTAAATGTTACATTTACCTTTCAGTAGAAACTGTATATTATCAGCAGGAAAACCAAAAAGAATCTACACCAAATATACAAAAAAAAAAAAGAGTGAAAGAAAAAGGAAGAAAAAGCCATGGACACTCAATCCTTTTAAGAGGGAAAGATGGCAAGGAGTGTTGAAGCACGTAAGTTTATCCCTCAACTCAAATGCACAACACCTTGCCCAGAGACACATCCATTTAAATACCTTGCCTAGCACACACCAGCAGCACAGACAACAAGGGAAAAAGGGGGAAAGGGGGCATAAAAAAGCCTGTCATATTCAGATAGAAATCACATGGGGGATTTCCAAGGCTATCTTAAAACTATAATAATGAAATAATAATGATGCAGTAGTGGAAGCAAAGCAAGCAAGACAAATGCAAATCAAATCCCATCAAAGAGGTGGTGGAAAAGGGTCACTAAATTACAGGAAAGCAGATATCAAGTTCCTGCAAAAGAGGTGATGCACAGTAAGTAATTTGCAACCAGCAATTTTGTTATCACTGTTTTGCAAATGAAGAGCTTCTCAAGTGCTCCATGTATATCCATGAACTAGTGAAAACATGCAGGTATTTTTTGCAGATTAATTTCTCAGAACCCTAATTCTGACCTGAGAATTTAATTTTTAAAATAATTGTACATGTTCATAAGTTCACAAATCTGAAGAATAACCTAATACACCAAATTCTAAGAACTCTCAGCCAGATTTAACCAAAGAATATAGTCTAATAGAATATTAAAAGTGAACAATCAGTTTCAAATTTACTTTTTACTTTTAAAAAATCTGTTGTTTTGAGGATACAAATTCTGAAAACAATTTTATGTATTTAACAAAATACAAACCCTCAAGCATATATATATACACATATAGGTATGTATATAGACATATTCATAGTAAAGAATGCTACTTTTCTCACTGAAACCTGGTGATTCACTATTGGAATATGAGTTCCTTTGCTAATATTCCATTTCCCAGAAAGCCTGCACCCTCTATTATAGCAAATGATAATTTAAAAAGTAACTCTATAGAGTAAGACAAAGTTATAACTTGTTCCCTGTCATCTGGGGATAGTTTACACAAACATTCTACACAAAATTACAAAGTTATACAAAATATCTAAAATATCTACCCTTAGCTAAAAATAAAATTTTTTGAGTGTGCTAGTCAGACTAAAAATGACTCATGGTATGAAGGAACATGAATCATCTAAAACATTTTGAGGCTAATTATATATGAATATATAAAGCACTGAGAAATAAATGAGTTCAAAAAGAGCCTCTAACTTCAGACTCATCCCTAACAAAGTCAATTTACAAAAGAAATGTTAATATTCATTCCTCATATCATACCTGAAAAGATTTTTTTAGTTCACTCCCCAGTTTTGAACTTCATATAATCTTTTTTCTATCATGAAATGAGAAAGTGGTGTAATTCTTATCAATCTACTAACATGGATTCACAGTGGGGTTTGCATGAGAAATCCCAGTTTTTCCCTCAATCCTTCCCCAGCCTTTACAGCAGCAAATAATTTTTGTTCAGAGCAATGATAATTTTCACAATATATTGCCAGGAATCTGTATAAATTTTCAATGGCATTGAAGAGAAGAAGGAAACACAAGCACTACAATTTTGGAAAAGGGAAAAGATTCCATGTAAAATATAGCTCCATTTCCAACTATCAGCCAAGCAAACTGGAAGACCAGGAGTATTTTGCCTCTAATGCACATGTGAATCCAAGAGAATTTCACCACTAAACTCAGCCACAGATGAAGCAAAAAACAAACCCAAAAAAGCACATGAAAATATTTGGAAGTACTTTCAGATACAAGCTGAAAACTTGAGAAGGGTGAAACACTGAGGATTCATATTCAGAAGAAATACCCAGATATCTATTCTCACAGCTTTTCCATAGTCCAGAAGAACATACCTCAGTGTGCATGGTGCACTTGTGTCCAACCACTGGAGAACAGCCACAGCAAGTATACATCTAATTTTTCTTTGTTTACCAGTTGACTTTTATAACTTATTTTGTGTAACCAGAAGATTATGTACAAACTCTTTTCTACACAACAGCAGCATTCTCCATAGGATCGTACCAGGTTCCATTTCCTCTCCTCAGGGAGGCTCTTGGTAAAGAAATAATGCCCTCCACAGCCAGCCACCAAGTGAAGACCTGCTGACAGAGCTAATGCAATGAAAGCTGCTTTTATTGCTTAGTAAAGGATCCTTGTTCAAGCAATATGGATAAACGGAAGTTTTCAACTCCAGATAGGTGTTTAGAAACTTTTGGGCTTGCATCTGCCTCCCAAGAGATAAAGAAAGGAGGTTTAAGTGTTGTGATCTGGCCTTATAAATTCCATGTGACTAATCATATTTTAATAGCTTTAAAACTAAATGTGCTTTTTTCCTAAACATCAATCAGGCTGAGTTTTCAGGTGTTCCCTTCCCCATACTTAATAACTTTCGCTAGGTGTTTATATCCAAACACTCCATGTAAATCTTATTTCTTACAAAGGACTGTGACAGAGGCTTCAGAAAGCCTCAGATGAAAATAATATAAGGTTCTAAACTACCAGCCATTTTTAGAGGTACATAGTCTCTCATTACTTCTGATAATTTCCTGTTAATGCGTTTTTGATTTGTACAGAAACAAAATATTTGGCAAGTCCTTTCCATGTCCATTACAGTAGGTGTGGTGTCATTCATACTTCATTATGTAGACCTTAAATGAAGATGAAAAAATGAAGTTCCAGAATAGAAGCTCAAGGAATACAAAACTTCATCTCCAACCAATGTCAAAATATGTGAGCAAGCCATGAGAATTACTTCGGAAATTGCAGACAAATGTCTATCCATGTAATATCAAACATTTTCCTTCCCCCACTAACTTTAGTACTGTTCTAAAATTTGAATATTCAGTGACATACAGATAGGAAGAAAAAGAAGTTATTGAGATAAGTATCACAAATACATTTTTTTTTAAAGTCAAATGTTTGAGAAGTAGAAGATCGGAAAAAATAATGTGTAAAGTGTGCTGTAAGAAATCAAAATGTATTCATGCGCCAAACCCAATAAAATCTGTAAAATAATTACTAGTTCCAAGAGTATTCAAAGGCCTCTCAGTCCCTAAAAACTTCTCAGAAAACAGCTTTGCACCTTGGACTGAAACTTCTCTCCTGGGCTTCTTGATGTTTTATGACAGAAGACAATGACGAGGTTTTCACACATCCAATTACCTACTTCAGTCCAAAAGCAGAAGCAAATCCCTGCCAGGTAAAGGGAGATTAGTGCTTGAACTAGGAGTGTGCTCTTAAGGAGGTGACAGACTTCCAGAGATGCAGGTATTAACACCACTCTGATATTAAAACTCCAGGAAATTCTATTGTTTGCGTATGAAAGTGAAGGAGGAAAAAATACAGACAGAGCTTTGCAAATGAGATTTCATCATTTGTTCATTGTTCCCTTAGATTTTACAAGCTTAGAATATCCATTTTACTGCATTTTTGCTTTAAGTAAAAATATAAAGTAATATATTCTAAATTTTGCACGTATATCTTAAACAAATGTTAAAAAACATGCTCTAATACAACAGATTAGTGTGAAAAAATTATGGAACAGACCTTGCATGGGTATCTGCACACAGATTTCCCTGCTTAACCCCCCCAGGTCCAGGGAAGTGGAAAGAATAGTTTTCCCTTCAAGGCAAATGTATCAGCCACAAAGGGAACTGGCCAGAACAGTTGTTTGCAGAGATGGAGGGTTTTTTGAGTCAGATGTTTAGGACACCTCTTTGCAAATTAAACCAGAACACTTTCCAACTTCCAAGACTCCTCCAGACATCTGCCTCTACAGCTACATGGGCATATTCTAAGTGTCTGCATTATTGGGTGCCTTGCAAAATACAGGGAGAATGCTTGTCTCTCACAGTTGCTCTTCTCTTCATCAATTTTATCTTGGTTAAATCAACCAGACCCTTGATTTCTTTAAAACAGGAACAGCAGATTTCTACATGCAAGGAAATGGCACCTTCAGAAACCACTTACACAGACCATTTGGGCTCTTCTGGTACTCTTTGTGGAATAACCATCCTTATATATATATATATATTTTTTTTTTAGCTAACTGGCCTATTTTCCAACAATTTTATCCATAAGTCTCTAGGTACATGGTGAGTTGAAAGTAAGAGATAAGATGGGGAAAAGCCAAGAAAAGCCAAATCTACTAGCCAAAAATCCAACTTCCCATTGAACTTACAAGTTATATTTTATCCTTTCTTGCTTTTTTCTGAAATATTTTGTTTTCTTCAAGAAGCCTTTCACAATTACAGAGATATCATGCACCATGTATGAGTAAATAAAACACCAAATAAATATAAACAAAATAAATATTTAAGAATGTGGCATAGATCGCATATTTGCACAACAGGAAAAAAAAGAAAAGATTGTTGGCTCAGTGAACAAGTGCTACAAGAACACTGACTTTTACTGCCTACACTGTAAACACTGAGTTATCACTCCCTCCTATGCAAAGCTTTCAATCTGCAAGCCATAAACAGGGTCACTGTTCGTTTTAAGCGCTGGGAAGCTCTTTGCTTTTAGGAGCTGGCTTGTGTTGCTATGACTTTAATATTGCTTTTCCATCTGAGTCTTCAGGTTTCTCTGTTTAAAGGTTCACTGCAAATTAATCAGTGAGCAATATTTTAGACATTAAAGACAAATATTCCTTTCCTCTCTCCAACAAACTGTTTCATGTTTCCTGCCATTAATTTAGTAAGAACCAGAACATCATTTTTCTTAGCAACTGGTACAAATATAAAAGTTCATATTTTAAGATTTGAGTTCTTGCTTCAGTAAACTTAAGAAACACTAGCTGATTACAGCCAACCAAGAAGCAGCTACAGATCCATCAACCTGACAACCTGAAGGCCAAATCCTAAAACTAGAAATTCTGCTTATTATGAACAGGAACAGAGAAAATTCAGCCTCGAAACCCTTTCATACATGGTTGGTAAACAGCTTTACACTGTAAGATGTAGCAAGATTCTTAAAGAAAATTTGTATGTTAAAATGTTATAATGTAAGAAATGTTTGCTGAAGGAACACAGGGTAATTTGATTACAGGAAAAAAAAAATCAAGATCTCAAAGTAATGAGGAACCTGTGACACAAATCCTAATCTGGCATATGACAGCTGCAGAATAAATTCAAAAGATTTTTACCAGACTAATTATCTGTTAATGGGCAGGCTCAGCGGGACATAACAAATTCCCAAGGTTTAGTTTCCAAGTCATGTGACCCCATCTTTAGCATGGCAGATGGCAGACAATGACTGCATACCGCTCTTTTATTCCAAGAGCTCCACACACCATTTCTGTAACCCATCACTAAAATTATTGTAATCATACATCAACAAAGATACAACGCTACCGCTGGCGACACCGCTACTTCTGCAGTGATTGTTTCCCACACTGTGCAGCATGTCATTTTTATTAAGTGCTGTCAGCTCTCGGTGTGAGCAGACAAAAATTGAAATCCCAGTAGGATTTATCTTCTCTATAGATCCACAAAGACTTCAGCAAGTTGGATGTCACTTTTAGCAGGACACACATGCTTGCTGTTAGCTAAAATATCAGCAAATTTTTCAGCTGCCACGCTGTAATTTAAAAGTGCTGACTTCACACCAGGTTCTGATTTTATGTTCATCTTTAGAAATAATCTATTATTTTAACATCACACTTCACCAAGCTGCTAGTCCAATGGCAATGGGTATTACTACCACATCTCTAAACTGCACCTTGCTGGAAAAGGTTAAATTCACACCCAGCGTCCACACCAGCCCTCACACTCCCAGTAATGTTACAGCACAGCCCCACAGCCAGAATTGTGTATCCCTGTGGGAAGGAGAGAGATATGTTCTCTATTCTATCTGTACTGTATTCTGGGTTATTGATCTCCAGAAAGCAAGAATAGGACACAGGGGCTCCCCCGCTGTGACAAATTCTAAAGACCTTTGTTCCAGAGAGCCAAGTTTTCCAGTGCTAGACTGTGGCTGTTTCACATGGCACGACCTTTATTTTTTGCATATGCAACAAAGCTGAAGAGCTTCCTCCGCATTATTGCTCACTTCAAGTTTAACACACTCTTCTGAGATGACTCCCTAGATGTTCAAGACTCTGTTTCCTATTTAATCCTTTCTCTGCAGCACCTTCAGCATCACAATTTTGCTGCTTTGAAACAAAATCCTTACCATTTTCCTTTTTCTTTTTTCTTAAAATTATAATTGCACTAGTGATCCTCTGGCAACTGTGATAAAATTGTAGGTACTCTCCAGGCTAAATCATAAACACCACATTATCTGCCTGTGTACTTTGCACCACTGCATGTAATGAAAATGCTTTGGAAAGTGTTCCATGATGAATATGTACAGAAAAGACTTCTGCACTTTCATATTTAGAGTATTTTTCAGATTGCTGCCACTAGGAAAGGGCAGGGTTAATTTCAGGTTGGTTTCAGTCAAACACTTCCTTCCATATATAACTAGAGATGGGAATATTTCTACATCCATGAGCAGAGGCAAAACTATCTCCTCTGCTTGAATTTGCTACTTCCTCCTTCCTTCTAGCAATAAACAGCCCTGGCTCCCAGCTCTGAGCACACTGATTGGAAGTCCAACCAAAAATACTGTGTAGCGGTGTCCATGGATGAATTCATTTCCTGCCATACAGACTTCCTGAAGATTACAGCCACTTTAATTCTTTTGTTTTCAGTAAGACTTGCAAGGTTTGGATCTCACACTGACTAGACACAGGCATTTGTCCAGAGCTGCTCTCTGAAACAATTCCAGCCTCCAGCAAAAGCCCAACTTCCCTTAAATCACATTTCACATCAAACATTAGAAGAGGGTTGCTAGCATTAGGATAAAATTTACTTTAACTGTAACTTCTGCTGTTTGAATTCTGAGGGTTGCAGGTGTGTACACATGCACACTTTAATATTAACAGATATTCTAATTTTTATTTTATCTCCAGCTTAACAGCTTTTTTAAAGTGGTAGATCACCTTTAGTTACTGAAAACACTCAAACCCAATCAGTTTTCAGAAACCTCAGAGACTGCTGGACTCCAGTTATCTGCTGAAAATAGTAATAAAAAAATTCACCTCTTAATTATTCTTATTTTTACAGTGACTATCTACCATCAAGTTCCACAGGACCTGATCTTAACTGTAAGCCTGTTATTTCTTTTTCTATACATAGGGAAGACACAGAAGTAATTTTCTTTTGCTGCTAGGTTTTTTTCATTCATCACCCCAAAAAACTTGCTGATTATATTTCTATCATCTCAGTGATCCCATTTCCTTTAATCTTTCCTCAGAGAACATGTTTCCTTACATCTATTTACTCCTTTCTGGATAATAAAGCTGTGTCTAGCTGGCATCATTGCATTGAATAGGACAGAGCAAACTGGGCACCTGACACATACATCAGAAACAAGATAACTGACTGTAACTTCCACGTGGATGTTGGCTTTCCCCTCCTGTGCACAGCCAGAGACACCATGAATTCATCTTCACATCTTCAGCTGTGATCCTTTACCATTTCAGCCAGAACACTTGGCATTTCCTATCTGCATTGTTAATAACCACTGAGTGCAAGATTACTCAACCTGCTTTGTCCTAAGCTCTTTTTGCAGTTTGTCAAGATTCTAATCTTCTGTTGTCCAGGCTTCCTGTAGCTCATCTGTATTTATTAAACATATCCTCCATTCCATCTTGCAGGTCATTTCCAGAGACTCGTGCAGACACACGTTCATTGACCCCTACTCAATATGAAATTCCGGTTTGGCAGTGAGTCATCAATAACCACTGGGAACAGCAATATTCCAACCGTGCATTTGGTAAGTAGTGCATTTTTTCTGGACCATGCTTCCCTAGCTGAGTGATGAGAAAAGACAGGATGGAAAAAAATTCTTTCAGATACAAAGAAGTAGCCACTATTGTTTTCTTCCCCTTGTCTCTCTCCCCAGTCAAGTCATTGATTCATAACTATGCATTGTTAAAAAAAACCAACAAACAACAAAAAAGCCCCCAAACCTTCCCAAAATCCCACCTCATGCTCTCAATGAAAGCATCCTGTGTTCAGAGCTCAACCCAAACTGGCAGGCTCCCTGAATAGACAGGTGCTGTGTCAGTGCCCTTCTGGTCTGTAACACACATAAAAGTGACTGTACCAAACGTGACTTTTTACCAAACCATAATTTTTCGACTTCCAGGTGGTACAGGTATTCTATTGCTACATATTTACTCAAAGGGAGATAATCCAGCCAACCACAAGAAAGTGATTCATAGTACTGCTCCATCAATTTTTTGCCCTAAGAGTTAAGTTTGTTTAGCTCAACCTTAGGGAGCAGTATCATATCCAATGAATATCAGCTGTAAGATCATTAGACTCATGCAGAACTCCTCTACACTGCTTTTCAGGGTTTCCCTATGCCCTGGAAAGTAATCTTCAGCCCTTCCATGTTGGTCTCAAGTTGATCCAGTGAATGAGAAGAATGACTCTTGACATCTAGTATGACTTTTCCTCCGCTGTACTGTGAGTATATTTTCTGATTTAACTTCACAGGCCACTCAGTTCCTACTCTCTTGGAAGATCTCTCCTTTAGAAGTTCCATTCTTTTTCTCTAAAGACAATCTAAATGTATTTTCTGGGTTCATCTCCACAAAACATTTTACTATTTCTCACACATTATTAATTTGCGGACTCATGTCAGCTACAAAACCTCCAAACAAACAAACAAACTCCAAAACAGCTATATAAACACCTCTTTCCACAAAACAGGCAGATTCACTTCTTTTTTATGTAGATATGAACCATGAATTCTGAAAAGCATTTCTATCCAACGTATCTACTCTTTGCATAGTTCTATTGGCAATCATCTCCACAGTGTCAAATCCCCAATCACTCTGCTGCAGCTTGGCAAATTGTAAATCCCTTTCTATAAGCTGACTCTACCACT
This sequence comes from Camarhynchus parvulus, assembly GCF_901933205.1. NCBI lineage: Eukaryota > Metazoa > Chordata > Aves > Passeriformes > Thraupidae > Camarhynchus > Camarhynchus parvulus. Next base: position 58,718,856 of record NC_044574.1, on the reverse strand, counting down.
TGTGACCCTCATCCTTTAGGATGAATTCAGGGCCTAACATTACTATTCAAAATCTTGAAGTTAGCTGAGGAAAGACTCCTTGCCCACAAATTCCTTCTGTGGGATCTGCAATGCAGAGAATCACTCTCTGCAGCTGCCACTGACATTCCACAGTAACAATATATAAGCCTTATAAAGAGTTGTGAGCTATGTGAGGGCTTAAGGATTTCTTCCCCTCATCCTTGCAGATTAATACAACATTTCAGCTTAAAATAGTATTTTAAATTTCAGCAGAACTAGAACTGGAAAAAAAAAAAGCTGGAGATTTGTTTTCTTGCAAAATTGCTTGTAGCAAAAATTCAAACCTGTGCCATTTCCAATACATTTGTACAGTGTCTGTATTAGGTTAGAGTCTGCGATGCAAGATAAAAACTTGATTTACTTTGGTAGCTTTCAACTAGAAATCATGCCTGTTAACTCTGAAGCAAGTTTCTATTACAGTGGTTTCTTAGCCTTCAATGAGATATCACTGATGTAACAGCACAATTAAATGACAAAACCACAAAAAGTACGTGTCTAGAGCCTGGTTGCTTAAGGAACATCCTCCTTTAGTAGGAGAGAATTGAACTAAAGGGAAATATTTGCCAAAAAGTACTTAACTGCAATAAAATTATTTTTTTTAAAAAATCATGTCATACAAGTAGGGCTTTGCCAACAAAACAGAAAAATGAAATTCATATGTTCTAAAACTTCTCTCAGTACTAAACAGTAAGATCTCTACTGAGGTTAAGATTGTGGCAAAAATACTGTATTAATGGAAATTTTTGAGATCTGAATGACAAAAGCCTACCAAGAATATTGGGAAAATCTGTTACACTAATAAACAAAATCTCTCCTGCTCATCCCTTATTTTGGTTTCTGCCCTCTGTGATGGGTATGTTAACAGCAAAGCAAACACAAAATTCAGTTCTCAAAAGCTATCTTCTCTGATAAGAGTTTTGAGTCTGTCACTAGAGAATAAAAAAATCACTGGGAGGAGAGCACAATGAGTGATAAATACCTCCACATGTAGTAACTGTTTTCTTCCAAAACCAATTTACTTTTAAGGAGTACTTTCTAAAAAAAAATTCATTAACTGAAAATTGGAGAACTTTTAGTTCCAGAGATAGCCCCCAATATACCCCTCAAAAAAGACTTTCAAAATAAGGCTAATTTTTGTTGCATTCTCACTGTTTTGACAACAGAGTATAGAAAACATTTTTCATCCACCTTTTCAATCCTGTTATGGACATTAATCCATGAAACTGCAACACACTGCAGGTTTAAAAAGTGTGAAGATTTAGTTTTCTTTTGTGAGTCAAATAACACAAGCTTCAGAGCTGTGTAAGGTTTTTTGTGAGCTTCTCACAGGGAATCTCTCCCCCCAACTTACCACACAGTCCCCACCCCACACTTCACAATTACTGAAGCTCAAAGCTTTTTTAGTAAGAAAGAAACCCTCCATTCTCTTCAGAGATAACAAAGGGTTAACTTCCCAACTGGAGAAGTTTCAGTCTGACTGTCCTTGCTTCACAGTAGGATAGTGACAGATTCCAGGAAAATGCAGCCAAGTAAGGAAAACACTTTGGTCAAGCAAATATATTAGGCAAACCTCAATGTCAGAAGCACAAAGACTGGAACAGCAGAAGCCTCCACTGCAAAGTTAAAGCCTAGTTACTTGTACAGAAATATTTTACTCACTTAAAAATCTTCTCAACAATTTTGGGAGGTTAAAAAAATTGGTTGCTCAATAGCTTAAAAGCTAGAATTAAGGCCAGCATCAAAATAGTTCAAAAATAGATCTGTACTTCAGGCTAAAAAGCACTAATATGTTAAGTTACAGCATTCATTTTGAAACTGAAGATAAAAGGAAACCTTGCAACATTATAAAATCTTACAATTAAAAACCAGATACTTGTCTGTTTTCACACAGAATAATCAAGGAAAATACCCAACTCAGGTGTTATTCTCTGTTTTACTATTATCATCATCAAGATTTTGCAACAAGATTAATGAAGTCAGGAGAGTAAATAAAAACTCTTTTGAAAACATCCTTTCTCTTCTACTGGTCAGAAAATCACTGGGTTAATCACCATTTCTTCCTACACATTAAGTGTTTCTACTGGAATAAAAAAAATCACACCACAAGTTAACAGAACAATGCATTCCCTAATCAAAGGACACAAGTTTTATATATGCATGTCTTAATCATCTGAATTTCACCCCCATTTTAATATTAAACAGAAAATACAACCTAAGCCTATTCACTCAGGAAAATAAAAGTATTTCCACAGAGATAAAAATATGAAGGAGCAAGGAAAAAAAATTAGAACCATGAGAAACACAAGGACTACATTTATAGGAACATAGCCATTTACAAAATGCCTTTTTTTTAATGGTTGCCTTTCAAGCTGTGCCAACACCACAACAAACATAAAAGATCTGCCTCCCTAGCAGATTTAGAAGAATAAGCAATTACTACATTAGAGAAAATAGGCTCAGAAATTTCCACCAATTGGTCGTTGGCAGCAAAGCAACTCTTCATGTGCCAAACCCCAAAAAGCCCTTCGGCACCAACCTCTACATATACCGGCAGTGAACAAACAAATTAAAAAAACCCTACTGCCTCAAACTGGGGTCAGCCCTCCACTTTGGGGAAAGAGAAATAAACAAAAAATAAAACAAAACAACAACTCTCCATCCTCCTAGGTAAGTAGTAGAAGGCTTTTTTGGTTTTTTTTGTCAGGGTGTTTGAAGTGATAGGTCTTCGGGGCACTCGATCTCACAAGCTCTTAAAACACAGTTACACTGTGGTTGTGCAACAAAGGCTCCTTCCCAAAGCCTGTGGGAAAGCACAAGGCCTGTCTTCCTAATGGAAGGGAGGTCTCCACATTTACACACTGCTGCTGCTGCTGCTGGAACAGTTTACACAGAGAGGCAGCTGCATGCAGCAACTCTGCAGACTGCTCACAGTCAGAATTAGGGATTTCTCAATCCTGCCTGAGAACACTCTACAGCTGCAGTCCAAGTTCACTGACTGCCTTTACCACAGAAGGGGAGGAGGAGGTCTTGCAGCAAAAAAATAAAAAAAAACCCAAAAAAACAACCTATTTTGGAACATTACCAATAATTGGTCATCTCACCATACACTGAAGACAGGCATCATCCATCATGGGTGATGGCAACATGGCAACATGCAAGCAATGTATATGATATTTAATGTTAACTACTTTTATTGATCCCTGATGCACTATTGCATCTTCCATATCAGTGCAGATGAGTGGGTTTCTGCTGTTTTGACAATGCAAGAAGAGGTGAACGTGAACTGACAATCCTGGCTCTTGCAGTTTCCCTTACTGACTCCCTACTTGCTTGAGAGGACCAAAATCCTGAGACAGTGTCAGAACACTTCATGGGCTAAAGAGACTCATTACTGCATAATAAATATTTTATTATGCTATTTTATTATGAATTAAATTAAACATGACAAACACTGTTTGGATGTTCCGAGGAAGGATTCTCTATTAAGAAGCAGCATTAACAAATCTAATTTAAAATCAAGCCTATTAGAAGAACTAAGGAGCACGTCATTTTGCTGCCACCAAACACTGAAAATCAAGAGTTTCAGTGAAGCCTTTGCCTTGCTACATTTTCATCAAAACACAGAACTTGTTCTTTTCACATATTTCCCTACAAGAAGTGTATCCAAGCACACAGAACATAACCAGAGACAGAGCTCATACTGAGGCAATCTAAGTGCACTTGCTCTGCGATACATTTGCTAGAAGCTTGCACCACAAAAAAAAAGGGTTTTTGGCATTAAACATTATAAAAATAGTGAAAATAAAAACGCCCACATCTCTGAACACAACTGAAACTTTTACAACTACTTCATGCAGATGTATAGGTATGCAGGTGTATATAAATACCTGCTGAATGAGCAAGGATATCAATGTTTAGTCAACAATACAAGAGTCTGGGTACCTGATACCAATGTGATCTACTCTGTGCCTGTGTTGCTGTATTACTGAAGTCACAATTCTGTCAGAGTTCCACAGCAGTGTCAAATAAAAGTATCGGGTATCAAAGTCCTGCTCTATGAAGGGCTGAGTCATTAATGTGACTGATCAACACCAAGTGTGTTTCTGACACTTTAAACTGGTGCAGCAGAACAGGCTGTGGGCCACCCTTTGTATTTCTGTGCAAGAATACACACCTACAACATCATTAACCCTAGCTTTGTTTTAGTAGAGATAAAACTAAAAGCAAATAAAGCAAGTTGCAAAGATATGACCACCCTCCCAGAATGATTCATTTTAGATACAATTCTTGACCTCGGCTCATGTCAGTTACTACCTCTGGAAACAGCAATCTGTGGAAGTGCAACGGAAGGAGACACTGATACTTTTCTTATACCACTCAGTCACTATGTGGTAGTTTGAAAACACATAGATATCTTAAGTTCAAATGTTTCAAATAAACTGTATTACTCAATAAACAGTCGCTTTTTTGAGCAATGCAAAAATGCTGGCATAAAAATAATTTCTTTTACTTGAATGTAAAGATCCACTTATTTTACACTATATACAATTCTAATTTTGTTGCGTGTATTAATATTTTAATAAAGCTTTTAAAAGTTGATTTTTTAAACTGTCATTATTCAGAAGCAGATTAAAGCATACACAGTAACAAGAACTGAACTTATGAAAACTGAGCATCTCAGATTATTAGATGGCCACAGCAGTTTATTCTCCTACCTGCTTCCCATCCAGTGTACAAAGTCTCTTGACTACACCCGAGTCTAACTTAATGGCTTCGGTGATGTCATTCAAGACCTGTTCAAAGGAGTGAGCAGTCTTCTTATTCAGCAGAATTCTCACAGCTTTCCGCGGCTTTACCCCACTCCTAATAACAGTCACCAGTTTGGGTTTAATGAAATCTTTACTCTCCTTCACTTCGCTCCTCGTGGATGTCAAAGACGTCAAGGACCGGCTGGAGCCAGTCCTTATGTTCACGCACCAGTTCGGGTTGACGTTCTTGGTGTAATCAACTTTGCGATACGGTTCATTGGATGCACACACATAGCTCTCACCTGAAAAGAAGAGGACATGTTCACAGTTTAAGGGGGTTTGCAGCTACTTCGTCAACTTAAAAACTAGAAAAAACAAAAAAGACATTTATTTCAGGAGTGATTTTCCTGTATTTTGACAAGGAGGACTGTAAATTATCAGAGCTTTCCATCCAAACAACACTCCCACAGAGTGCTTTCAACAGGTTTCAAAAGACCCCTGGTATAAAAAATAGTGGCTAATGAGGAGGTTAAGGATATTTCACATGTCTTTTGTATTGAGTAATTTTGCAAGTCCTTAAATTACTTGAGCTCAACACATGATATTAAGAGCTTTCTCCTACAGTAGATATCTAGGTCCTCCCCTAGATATCCCTTCAACCAGGTACTTCAAGATATGTATACCTATGTCTGTGCTTATTTTACAACAGCAAGTTTTAACAGAATAAATTTAAGCACCTCAAGACCCTTACCCTGAAAGGCACTTTAATCTACCAGGAGTTACTGCCTTTCTACCAAGAACACATATTTGAAATGCATCCACTTTGATATTTCTTAGACCAATGAACACCTCCTGAGACCACAAATGAGTATTTGAGAGTATGGGAGGATAACAATACAACAATACATCTACACTTCCCCATTTTTAATTTATTTCCTAACTCAAAGCTGGTTTGGAGGGTTTTTATGGTTTTGGTTTGGGTTTTTGTTGTTCTTTTTTGTTTTTGTGGGGTTTTTTTCGGGAGGGTTTTGTTTTATTGGGTTTTGGTGGTTTGTTTGTTTTGGTTGGGGCTTTTTTGTTCCTTTCTTTGTTTTAAGGAAAAAAAAGAGGAGGACTACTTGCAGCTTATGACACCTGACAGCGATATGCAAGATGTAATCCATGACAAGGACATCTCTAACTCTGCGTTATTTGTGTAACCCACATCCTTGGGGTGTCACAAATGACATCCCAAGACATTCTTGAAAAGGCAAAGTATTGTCAGAAGCATAAATGGTAAAGCATTCAAAACTGACAGAATACACCATTGCTCTAGACAGCAGAGCTACCTATATCTTTAAAAGCTTAACCTGTTGTAAAATTAAAGCTACACACAGAGTCACTGGTGGAAGAAACCAAATTCACTTCTAGCATGCACAGCAAGAGGAGCAAAGAGTAAACACACATCTAGGGGACAGATTTGTAAGAGTTACAAAATGTATGTCTACATTTAGATACATACTAGAAAACTTCTAAACAACACTTTTGCATTCTGAACTCCAGTTTGGAGAGCTGATTTATCTTAGAAGTTGCAGAGCTTATTCTAAAAGCAAGATACTAAACTACTTTCAAAGCCCTGAAGAATTACCGTGACCTGAAACATTTTCTTGTTTCTTTTCCAATACTAATTACACTGCTTTGTAATTTATCTTGTATTTAGACCTTCTTGAAAGTCTACTTGCTGTATTTGAAAGAACACAGATTATACTTAAGCCAAGTTAACAATGATTTTGTTTGGGAAATTCTGGCAGCCAGTTCTGCCTCCACAAACATCACTGGGACTGTATTCCACTCAGGTACTAGGAAACTGGGGTGAAGTTCTGTGGATGCCACTGCCTTGCCTGTACTTTTCCTCTTCACTCATCCCCATTGCTCCTCCTCATATTCACAGATCAAGTAATGCAAAAAATAAACTGATGCAGACAAAACTAGACTACTCCTCCTTCCCCCCAAAAATTAGCTAAGAGAAAGGAGGTGTTTTCAGCACACAAACTCCTTGACAAAAGGCTGCATGCTGCACACTAGCACCAACTTACAGGTAGGAGAAAAAGAACCCCAAACTCCAGACAGCTTTGTAAGGACTGTCGTGTCTAGAAGCTTATGCTGCCCCACAACTACATGCTAAATTGTAAGAAATCTCCAAAAAATCTGGTTTTATCAAACCTGAGGAAGATATTGGATGAGATGACTTCAGAAAGTCCCTTTCAATCTAAGAGATCCTATGATTTTAAAGATGTGCACTGTTCTCTTCCAACAGTTGTTTTCGTCATCTATGCTGTTATTGCAAAACATCCCGAGATATTCAAGTTTGTGGCAGCAGCTCAGCTACAATAGAAAGCAAAGGTTTCCCCCTGCACAGCCTCCAACACTAGATTCAAAGAACTATGCTTGCTGTCTGGACAGTTGCCAGTAAGTCTGTCTCCAAACTCAGTGCTGCCAAAGGAGAGGCACCTCAAGAAGCTGGCAGCAGTCACACTCAGGAGGACAGAAGAGGCAAAATCAGAAGTGTAAAATAAAACTCATGGATTGAGATAGAGACAGTTTAATAGGGAAGCAGAAGCCACAGGGGCAAGCCAAGATAAACAAGGAATTCATTCACCACTTCTCAAGGACAGGTAGGTGTTCAGCCTCCTCCAGGAAAGCCAGGCTCCATCATGGTAACGGTGGCTTGGGAAGCCACATGCTTAAACTCTGAACTTTCCTCCTCTTCTTCCTTCTTCCCCCAGATTTATAAGCTGAGGATGATGTCATATGGTCTGGAATATCACTTGGGCCAGTTGGGGTCAGCTGCCCCAGCTGTGTCACCTCCCAGTGTCATTTTCCCCGGCCCTCTCACTGGTGTGAGAAGCCAAAAAGGCCTTGGCTCTGTGCAAGCCCTGCTCAGCAGGAACAAAAACATGCCCCTGTTATCAACACTGTTTCAAAAACAAATATAAAACATAGCCCACACCAGCTACCATGAAGAAAATTAACTCTATCCCAGCCAAAGCTCTGGGGACAGTCTGTCCAGCTTTGTGCAAAAGAGCTTTAAATAAATTCTACAAAGTACCTCAAAATTCACCATCACTGAGAATGCTCAAAATTATCCTTTCTGACTCAAAACCAATGTACTTCCTAGACCATTAAAAACTAACAAACAAACAAACAAACAAACAAAAAAAACCCCAACAAATGCACAAAAATCAAGATAATTCAAAGTTAAATCTCGGCTGAAATTTAAATTAACAAAGTTTTTAAAAAAATAAATAAAAATTAAAGCTACTCAGAAACAGTCTCAAACTTGAAGTGAATTAATTGCTTTACATGAAGTAAAGGTAGAGGACAAAAGGTCCCTTTGCCTAAGGATTTATCATAGCAAAGTTACAACAGGCAGGCTGGCTTTGTCTTTTACAGACTCATAATCATAAATAGAGCATCTTCTTTGTACTATCATGGAATGTGATCCATTATCTGTCACAGCTGTACTACAGTACCCTATAGGGCAGCAGAAATTGTACTTCTACAAAATTTTCAGTCAATATTAACCTAAAAGGATCTATATTTCTTTAAAATAGCAGTGTAAAACTTTATGTCTCCTACTACTTCACTTGCTTGATGCACAAATAAAACAATTGCTTGATTATCTCAGAGTGTTGTGATGCAGATTTCTTCTTGTAACTTCTTTACCTTTAAGCAGAGACCACAGTAACAAATGTCAGGAAGTGCTTTCAAGTTCAAACAATGTAATAACTTAAAAGAAAGAATTTCAATTTATTTGTTTCAGCTGCATTTAGCCAAGCCTGAAGTTGAAGCACAAACTATTATACCTTAAAAAAAAAAGGATAAAATCTGCCAAAATGAATTGAAAATTTCCTATAGTTAGCAGATACTGGAAAGTCTAATTACTTGAGAATATAGTATATTACAGATTGTTTAGTAAGTGCTTTAAAGTCCATGCCTGCTTTTATATACCAGACATATAAATAAAGTTAAGTAACACAAGTTTTGCATGGAAAACAGATTTTACTACTACACCTGCAAGGCAGGCACATATGGCAAGACTAGAGCAAGGGCTGCAAGTGAGAAAACACATTCACTGAGTGATTTTCTTGTTTCATGACTTAAAGGATAAAGTTTTGAAATTATTACTTTAATCTCTAATTATTTTACCACAGCCAGGACTTCACCCACAGTTTCTAAGTTCTATTTAAAAACTTGCAAAATACAAAAAACCCAAGAAGCAGTATCATTGGGAAGCCAATTGCTTCTCTCTGGATAAAGAATGGTTTTCTAGGAATGAGTTAAACATTTATTTGTTTGACAGGGGTATACAATTCACTGCTTACCAGATGAAAATATGTAAGGAAAAAAATGTCAGGGGTTACTTAAATCACACCTATAAAGTTAATTCCAGGAAAGTTTCCTACAGAATGGCGTGTTTAAAAAGCACACCTGAGAAAATACCATCCCTTGACAAGCAAGCATTAATAAAAGTGTGCTATTGTTTAAATTATTGTAGTTATCCTCCAAAGTAAAAAATGCCCTTATGTATGTCAATTTGGAAGAAATATCATGTCATTTGTAGAAGTATTATCTGCTTTTTACATTAATTTCTTGTAGGTAAGAACCTGAAAATATACATACCATATATATATATACCACATTTGCTCAGAGCTTTCATATATGACCTGATTTTAAATCTGCTTGGGATCAATTCATGTATAAGTACACACTTCTGATAATCTCCACAATCTTTCAGAAAACTAATATATGTAAAATATAACACACAATACTTGATTTTTGAGGGAGTCTCGAAAAGTTGACCCAATAAAATTGTTTTCAAATGTTGTCGAAACTAACAGATACCTTTATAGTTAAAAATCACAAACATAAATAAATTTGACAGTCAGTTTCACTGACTGTCTTGAATGAAATTTTCCATGTGAATAACCTAAATGCATATCATCCCAAATAAAAAGGAAATACTTTATGAGACTTTAGCAGCATTTTGATCAGGCTGTAGCTTTTTTCTTTTTGCATTTTTACATCTAACCAGCCCAAGAAAGCTGACACATCTCCAAAACCAGGCATAAACAATAATTCAAATATTTACACTGCTGACTTCAATATGGTCAATTTTATGGTTTGAAGGTCCACTTTCCATTTATACTCTTGAAAGACTTTAAAGCTAAAGCATACTAGCTTCAATTAGCACAGAGTAATAGCAATTACATTATGGAAAGTAAATACCATGTCTCTAGCTCACAACATTGGCATTACCATGAATCAGCTCCCCAGGTTTCAGACCAGAGCATGAGTTTAGTCTCTAATATTACACTGAGATTTGCAGGTAAAGAAGCACAATAAAGAGTAATGAAGCAGGAAGATCTATTTAGCAATGTTTTCTTTTTTTCCTTTAGATGCAGAAAAAAATGCAACATTTGCAGACGTAGGTGACATCTGGGACTCGAGCCCAGCCAAACTATTCCACAGCAGAAAGCTCAACCAGGCTGCAGAGCAGTTTCGGCAGAAGAATGAAACCTCCTTATAAGTTCACAGCATAATTTCAACAGAGTGTATGTACAATCCATCCCATGATTCAGGACAGCACCCAGAGCAAGCTAGAAGTGCCAGCTCTTCCATGAAGAAATCTTGCTACCATCAAAAACTCCTCAATTTTGGCATATGCTTGCTTAAAAAGAGGAACATCTCCTGATATTTTGGGTCACAATATAATCAGCAAATGGCATAAGTCTACTTCTGATTTTGCAAGTCTTATTAACAGTAGAAAATCGGCTAGAAGACATAGAACAGTGCCTATTGACAAGGAAACATTACCTGCCTCAATAATTTAGCTGCACTGAATTAATAACCAGATGCACTACCCCTGAAACAAGCTGCTGTGAGTGGTTTAAGAGCAATGTAAAGGGATTCCAGCTTCAGACAACCAACACAACAGTCTAAACACAACACTTGCCATTCCCTCAGATGAGGAAAATACAGATGATAAACACAGAAAATGGAAAAAGAGAAAACAAGACTACACTGGTCAGTCTGACTGGCAAATAGCCATAGGTCATCAGCTGCCTAAATACTGGTTTGCTTTCTTAGAAACTCATCCATAAAGTTTTTTATTTGCCATCTATTTCTTGAACACCAATCCTCAGGAACATGCCTAGCTCATCTTTCAAGATAAAAATGTATGGATTAAGGAGAATAGTGTGTTCACTTAGAAGATGAAGGGAAGGCTGTGGATGTGTCTATCCGGGGTCTATCTAGACTTCAGTAAAGTGTTTGACACCATCTGCCACAGCATCCTCCTAGAAAAACTGAGTGCTTGCAGCTTGGGTGGGTGGACTCTTCAATGGGTAAAAATCTGGCTGGATGGCTGGGCCCAGAGTGCTGTGGTGAATGGAGATAAATCCATTTGGCAGTTGGTCACTAGTGGTGTTCCCCAGGGCTCCACCTTGGGCTGGTCCTGTTTAACATCTTTGTGGATGATCTGCACACGGGGATCAAGTGCACCCTCAGTAATCGTGCAGAAGACACTGAGCTGATGTGCTCAGGGGATGGAAGGCTGTGCTGGAGACCTGGACAGACTCCATCAGTGGGCTGAGGACACAGCTGCAGGAAGCTCAAGAAGGTGAAGTGTCAGGTTCTGCACCTGAGCCATGCAGTGATACAGGCTGGGTGAGGAATGGCTTGGGACAGAAAGGGACACCTGGGGTGCTGGCTGACAGCAGCTGAACCTGAGCCAGTGTGCCCATGTGGCCAAGAGGGCTGATGGCAGCCTGGCCTGGATCAGCCAGCAGGACAGAGAAGTGGTTGTTCCCCTGTACTGGGCACTGGTGAGGCCACACCTCGAGTGCTGTGTCCAGTTCTGGGCCTCTCACCTTAAAAAGGACATTGAGGAGCTGCAGTGTGTCCAGAGAAGAGAAACAAGGCTCATGAAGGGTCTGTAAAACATGTCTTATGGGGAATGGCTGAGGGAGCTGGATTTGTTTGGTCAGGAGAAGAGCAGGCTCAGGCCTCATGGCTGTCTACAACTCCCTGAAAGAAGGTTGGATGGAGGTGGGGTCAGTCTCTTCTGCCATGCCCGCAGTAAGAGGAATAGAGGAAATGGCCTGAAGCTGAGACAGGCGAAATTCAGATGAGATATTAGAAAAAAATCTTTTCACTATTAGGGTGATCAGGCATTGGAATAGGTTCCTCAGGCAGGTGGGGCAGTCACCATCCTGCAGATGTTTAAGGGCATTTGGATCTGATGATATAGGGGTTACACTGGCAGTGCTGGGTGGATGGTTGGACTGGATGATCTCAAAAGTCCCTTTCAACTCTGATTATTTTATAGCTCTACATGAACTATTCTAAATTCAGCCATGCAATATTAGGTACTAATTAAAAATGTAGGATGCATCCTGCCCTTTTGCATCACAAGTGTGATATGTGCAGTTTTGAGGGAACATAGCTGTCTGACCATTTGAGGTTCATCACAGCACAAGTTTTGTGAGCCAAACCTCACTGCTAAGCATTTGACAAATAGCCTAGAAATATTCAGACTTTTTGTCCTTAACAAATAGAAACTTCTAAAGAAATATTTACAGATATTTACTTTTCCCTAGCATAAGGTAAGAAACTGACTGTGGATAAGTCACATATTGTAAGCAACAAAAGGAATTAAGTGTGCAACACTCAAAAATCCTCAGTAGGGATATTCGAAACAAAAGTATCTGAATAAGATTTTCTGGCTTGTTTTTTGCAAGGGTAATAAGCACTGTCTCCTGAAAGTCACATAAAGGATCACTTTTTAAATGGCATTCCAACAGAGAATGATACAGCTGATAGGTAAAAACATCCCTAGGGAAGGAAAACAGTTTCCATATTTTTGAGGCATGTGTTCCCCTGTGAATCCCATAGGAGAGGGCAGGTATCTACATAGATTTCACCTATTCACCTTATGTTCCTCGGCTTCTTTGGGCGCAACTCCTTAGCTTCAAAGCTGCCAAAAGCTGCTTATTTAGCACAGCAAGGTAGTTATTAAGGCTACTGACCTTCTTTCTAACTTTAGGAAACACAGCAGAGTACCCTTTCCGTGTTCTGTAACACAAAGCTAAGCAGATTTCCGGGACAGCATATTTACAGCATATATGACTGATCTAAAAATAAAATAACCCCTTTTATGAGGGATTGGGTTTTCAATTTCTTTTTCCTTCCTTACTTTGAGCAACTTCCCTCCTCATCAGTTTCATACAATTCACTTTCATATCACCTTTAATAACCCTGTATAAGTCATGATCTTTCCTCATCTACAGCACTCAGAATTCCCCATGCAGTTTTTAAAACCTGGGATGACAACCAGGATTTTAGCAGATGACTAACTGCTATTAGTTCTCTTTTGATTTGATTTAGACATTAAGATGTGTAGATTACAGCTTCCTACAGGCTTTCACAGAACAGCTGCGATTGGAAGAGACCTCTGGAAGTTCAACCCCTGCTCAGGCAGGGTAAAAGCTCTCAGAAGACAGTCAATGCCACCTGGTATCAAACACACCTGACACCATGTGCCTTTTTCACAGAAACGAAAAAACCCTTTTCAGGTAAACTAGAACTTCCCCATCCATGAAACTAGGAGATAGATGGTGATGGAACTATTTTATTTTACTTGGATGGAAGTTAACTAAGAATTACTTGTGCATTTCACATCCACACCCCATCGCTCCAGAACTGTGTCACTACAGTGATTTGAACATGTATTTGGAAGAATATGCTCTCAGTGTCTTTTAATCCCTCTTTCATCTTCCTTTTTTACCCTTCTTTGTTCAACTTAGTACATTTGCCTCTTGTTTTTTACAGTGCTACAGCTTCTGGCTCTAGCACAGGAGGGTAATCATACCTTTTGAAATGCGCAAAAATCCAAACTGCCTACTTGGTGTTGCCATCTGCTTGCCCTGACAAGATAAAAGATATTCTTGACCTCATACAACAGTGCACATCAACCAAAATCACAGGTACTTTATGCAGGATTAAAATGTAATATGCAGTAACAACTATGGTCTAAGGCAGAAAAAACTTGGATTGTTCAACATCTCATTTCAAAACACATTCTCTTACTCTGTGTTAGTGAGGCAGAGCTCTGTAAATTAGATATTGCCCTGTGCTTCGTGTCCTGGCCATGCATAAGGAGTGCCCTGCCCCAAACCTTCCCACCTCCTGCCCAAGGACTTCCCTACAGATGCCTGTTGATTGTGTGCACAGCCAGGCAGACAAAACTCCTGACATTTTATAAAGGACTGTATTAATTAAGCATTGTTGTTGAACGAACAAAGACTCTCAGCCATTTTTCTAGGGAACTAGAAGGATTCCCATTAGATGTAAAACAAACAGAACTTCTCTTTCCAGGAATAAAGTCTACACTTGCTTTCATCTCCCAAAATCCAACAAAAACTCCCAGCTTTGCAGCAGACCTGTACAGTCAGGATTCTCCACGACCTTCATTAACAAGGCAATGAAAACAAAGAGACAGAGCACAACCAACATCCACACAAAACACAGCTCAGGACTAAAGAGCTGCACAGTTCTATTACCATCGTATCATGTTTTAGGAAGCCTATATTTTTAAGGGAAACTGAAGGAAATAGACAAACACTTAAATAGCTAACTCTGGTAGAAAATAAAAAATAATCTAATTTTTAATATTTTATATTGAAGGGCAAGTATAAAATTACACGTGGAATGTTGTATTCTAAAGTAAAAAGTAGTGTTATGTCTGAGAGTAAAGCTGGAAGAAAGAACACCACAAGAAAGCATAACAGTCCCAGCCCCCACCTCCTCTCTGGATCTGCCTGCTCAAACAGATCTGAAGCAGACAATGAAAATCCTCCCAATTTAAGAAAACAGTGAAAACTGTCAAACTCATAATGTTTCCTAATCTACAGGGGCTGAGAATATAAATTATATTTGCCTTAGGCTGGTCCAGCAGAGCATGCTTTTTTGATTGTCATATCCAGTTAAGAAAAGCAATATGCTTCATAAAATGGAGCTTCTATTTTTGACTAATAAACATGATCTGGTGCAATTTTTAACTGGCTCAACCCATAACAGCAATATTTCATATCCTCAGTATGTCCATGCACCAGCTCTTTTTCTCTTAAAATGACAAGCAGTAAAACAGATTGCCAAATACAGCCAAACTCCAAAAAAACATTTATCAGCGACTCAGCTCGTTGTGATACAGAATTTGATGTTGCCAGCTTTTATATCCCAGATAGATAAACAGCAAATAAGCCCTAAAGAGCTTGCCCTGTACTGGGACACGTCACTGTCCAAGAGCTACACACACGTAGGCTGGAGCTGAGGGAGGTTTCATGCAGATCTTGCTGGCTTGGCAAGGTTTGCTGAGCACTCACCTTCTGCTCACTGCAGAGATCTGCCACTACTGAACCTGAACTGCTGTGACTCCATGTCCCAGTTCAGGAGCACTGGGAAGGTGCCAAGAGACCAGTGAGCTTGGTATTGCATCACGCAGCCATGGCCCGTCTGGTGCTCAGCCTGCGGCTGGCACACACTACAGCGCTTTATTTTAGTTTTATTTTCCTTTCTGAAAATATCGAAATACAGCAAAATACCACTCAAACTACTTCTGGTGCTTCTGCAGTTCAAGCTTTAGGTCAACACCAATGTTGGAGCATTTACTCGAGAGCAGAAATTCAAGCTTGCTGTGCTGTAACCATGAGAAATAAAGAAAATGAACCCAAATCAAATATCTTCCAGCACCTCAAGAACAAAACACCTGGCAAAAAACAAATAATTTCAAGGAATGACAGATTCACTACTTGTTTGCTGTCCTTTCCTTCCTCTACATACTTTTCTTTCGCTGTGTGATTAGTCTTACACTGGTGAAGTTTTTAGCACACTAACTGGAGAACATACTAATCCAATTATGGTGCTATAGGATTTTCTTAATATTCCTGAGAGTTGTATTGGATAGATGACTAAGTCCTTGGGATTCCTTTTTCCCCCTTTTATTTCATTGAGAAAGCATGGAACTGGCATTTTGACTGTGACATTTATTTTGCTTTATTCTTCCAGTAAAGAGCCACATCAAAGGTTACAGTTTCAATGAGTATTTGAAGAGACAAATAGTAAGCTTTGCTTTCAATTATTAATTTTTAGTTGTAAGAGTATATATGGCTGTCCAGCAAGTAATTCTCTCTTTGTTTTAAGCCATAAAAGTCTAATATCATTCCTGCTGCAACATTTCAAAAGTCACCCCATGTTATTGCTAGTTTCATCTCCTTTCACTTCTGTGACCACTTCAGCATATCATATTTTTTTAAGGTGTCTCTAAATTAACCACCAAATTATGGAAGTTTTTTTACTTCATTTCTTTTATCACCACAGGGTCAGCATTTCACTTGACAACCACTTCATACTTCTTCAGCTGTCAATGTAAAACATGATCTACTCTAAGGCTGCAAGTCCTCAGCACTATGGTACTATCAGGAAGTGCCCTTCCATGCACATCTTTTTTGAGGGAGACCCATTTGGCACAGCAAATTCTGCAGTCCCCCCTCTCTCTTCCATGTTGTGAAGCTGCTGGTCCCTAACTCCCAGTGTCCTTACTGGTGGATTAGATAAAGGTCTTCAGGTTCCCTTTCTCATCCAGGTGTGATTCAGCACTGCTTTGAAAAGGAAAGCTTCCAAACCAAAGCTCAAAGGATAGGCAGCTGAAAGCCTAGGAAGCAGGAGGCATTGGAAGGCCTACAAAAATCCCAGTTCTTCATTAATGCAAATCAGCTACACCTGGCACACAGTGTCACAGGGCGGAAGACTGTGGTGATAGCTGAGGTATTGAAAACAACCATCAAATGCAAATTCATTACAAATCCCTCAGTGTGCACCTGTGCATTTGGGAAGCAGGCAATGCTGAGCTCAAACTGTATTTTAAGACATCAGGTGAAAAGACTGGGGAATTCTGCTCCTCGTTCCAATAATTATCACGCGCCACAAACAAGGGGCATTTGTGTCATTCACAACACAATATTTCTGGTCCCATTTTGAGACAGTCAAGCACTGCTCTGTTCAGATTTGCAAGGTCTACATAACCTCAGCAGCTAAGTCCCATTATGAAAAGCTACTTAGGAACAACTCTGAAACACATCTGATTCCATAACATGCTTCTGAAAGTCAGGCAAGGTAGATAATTCCCTCTGTTAATATGGACTCTGATCACATTTGGAACTAGGGTGTTACACCTGTTAGTTTTAGTAAATGGTAGGATATAGATACCCTTTTTTCACAGCACCAGGGCTCCTTCTCTGAAGGCTGAAGCCACTGTGAGTCAGCAATGACACTTGGGAGAATTACAGCATTTCCCTCTATTACAAATGGAAGGTAACCAAGAACTTCACAGTTCTTGCAGATGAAAAGAACACCTGCTGCTTAACTACCACTGGAGTCAAGCCCAGCGCATGCAGATGGCAGCGCTCAAGGTGAGGGAGAAATGGATGGTCCACAACCGGGAAAAGGAGGCCCCACCGCCCCTCACACCAGCGGGCAACCCAAGCTACTTGCCCTTGCCCTCACGGGTTCTATGGCCGCCAGTTTTCACAAGGCGACCTGTCCGCTTTGATCCGGGTAGGAACAAGGAAGCTCACCCCAGGGACTGCCCACAACCCACCACCAGGTCCCAGCCGGACCTTGACACCCTCCTCACCTTCCACCAGCTCGTCCAGGCTGGTGAGCTTCTTGCTGCCATCGATGGTGTAGATGGTGCGGACCCCCTGGGGCAGGTTCACGTTGTCCGACAGGGAGCGGGTGAGCTCCACCAGGAGGGCGTCGAAGGAGCGGAAGCGGTCGGGGGAGATGGCGTACACCAAGCCCTTGAAGTACCTGTCCCCGTTGCGGTAGAAGCGGGCTTTGCGCGCCTTCTTCTCGGAGCTGAGCGCCTGCAGGGTGCGGGTGCGGTAGAGGCTGCAGTGCGCGCTGTGCGCCGGGCTGGGCACCAGCCCATTGCCCCGCGGCCCCGCGCCGCCGCCGGACCCGGAGCCTCCGCGCCGCGGCCCGGAGCGCTGCTGCCGCTTGTCCCGCTCCTCGAAGTGCTCCAGCTCGATGCTCCGGCTGCTCGCCATGGGGAGCCGCCTGCCCGCCCTCCCAGCTCCGCTACGGGAGGGCTGCTACGCCTGCCCGCCGCGCTCGCAAGGGCTCGGGCCGCCTAAAAGAGCATCGCGCCCGGCCGCTCTCGCCGGGAGGGCTGCGGCTGAGCGCGGCGCCCGACCTGCCCGGCCAGCGCAGCCCCGGCCCCGCCGCTCCCCGCTGCTGCTGCGCCCGCGGCCGCGCACAAAAGCATCCCTCACGGCCGAGCGCGGCGCCCCCGGCTACGGGCGATGCCGGGGGCCGGGCGAGAGGCTCGCAGGAGCCCCGCGGCCGCGCCCCCGCGCCGTGCCCATGCGGGCTCGCACAATGCGCGGGTCCCTGCTCAGCCCCTTCCCCGCTGGCTCCGCCGGGCAGCGGCGGCGGGGCCGGAGCGCCTATTCCCGCAGCGAGGACAGCAGCACCGGCACTCGGCGCGGGCAGCGGCGCAGCCTCCGGCTCCCGGCGGGGAAGCAGCCGCAGCGGATCCGGCGGCAGCGGCGCTGGCGGCCCGGCCGTGGAGCGCAGCGGAGCCGGAGCCGGAGCGGGCGGGGCTCCTGCCGGGCCGGGCCGGGCCGGGCGGCAGCGGGGGCGGCGCCAGCTCGGAGCGCGTCCGGCGCGGGGGCGGGAGCGGCCGTGGGAAGGGTGGGAGCGGGAAGGGAAAGGGGCTCTTGTAGGAAAGGAGAATTTGGAGGCGCAGCTTTCCCGTTGGGTAGCGCTGCCCTTCTGGTGGTCCTCCAAGGGCCATCCGCCCCTCAGGCGCATCCGCGGAGCTGCCCTCCAGCCCTCTCCCGGCTTTACGGGGCTCAGTCATTGCGTTAAAACGCTAAAAATGCTCCTTCTGTACGGCCCTCAGCCCAAAATACATCCCGGGGAACAGAAAACTGGGCATCCCTGTCATTTGTTGGTGGAACTGCTTTAAAGGGCATGTAGAGATAGGACGTGGGATAATGGATTCAAAGTGAGAGTAGGTGTTGGATAGATAGATAGATAGATAGATAGATAGATAGATTGGATATTGGGGTGAAATTCTTCCCTATGACCATGGTGAGGCACAGGTTGCCCAGAGAAGCTGTGGCTGCCCCATCCCTGGAAGCATTCCAGGTCTGGTGGAACAGGGCTTTGAGCAAGCTGATGCAGTGAAAGGAGTCCTTTCCCATGGCAGAGGGGTTGGAACTAGATCATCTTTGAGGTCCCTTCCAACCCAAACCATTCTGTGATTCTATGATTTTCCTTTAGCATTTGTCACCACCTCTCCCTAAAGAGTCAAATAAACCCAATTACACAGCCTAAACCTCCTAAATGTGCTGCGACCCACGTTCCATGGTTTCCCCAGGCATCTTCTCAGTGCTCTTGAC
Source organism: Camarhynchus parvulus (assembly GCF_901933205.1). Taxonomy (NCBI): domain Eukaryota; kingdom Metazoa; phylum Chordata; class Aves; order Passeriformes; family Thraupidae; genus Camarhynchus; species Camarhynchus parvulus. The sequence continues at coordinate 58,699,541 of NC_044574.1, read as the reverse complement.
GTTGCCCAAATCAAATTCGCTTTTCATAGAAATGGCCAACAAATGCACTGAAATGGATGCAATTTCAAATTTTTCCCAACTTAGTCTCAGCCATTTTGGAACATATTTTCTTTTCTTGGCGCAATGCGAATCTAAAAAAAATGTGAAATCTTTTATAACTACATACATGTTTTCATCTCTTTTTGCATCTCTTGCATTGGGAAGCTGCAGTTGTGTTATTAGTTGTGTCTATACAGGTATGCTCTTTTGTCCAATATTCTTTGCCACACTTTTGATGGATTTATTATTTTTTTTCTTTTTATGCTTTGACATACCAGTAAAATCGAGCACTTTCTCACCATTATTACTGGGTTTCTTGCCAAGCAGATTAGACATCTAGCTACAAATTTCTAAAGACGATACATAGAAAACATCAGTGAAACTCATTCTTTATTGAAGTACCAACTTCTGTGATGCCCGAAAACCTCCACAGGCAAAAGGAAGAGATAAACCACGGAGCTGGATATCTCCTCTGGTGGTAAAATCAACAAAAGGAACTGGATGAGAGGGAATTTTGTTGCAGTCAGGGCGTGAATACCCTTGCTAAGGTTAGACACACAGTTCTTGCCCAGGAACCAGGACCCAGAAGCCACAAAACAGTGTGGATCAACTTTTTAGACTGGCTTTGATATATAGTTTCTAGTCTTGATTACAAGCAAAAGTTACACAGACAAAATTAAAACTCATGTGTGTAACTTTGCTCCAAAGTGGATGGGTCTCAGCTACAAAGTTATAATTTTTTCCAAATGGTTCCACGCTTCATGAGCGTGTCTGGCCTTTGCAGAACAAGTCACATTTTAAGTTCAAACCTCAGCAGATGGTTATTTGGACTAACCTTTTTCCTTTTGCTCAGAAGCAGGTCACAAACACCCAGGGAAGTTTAATCCCCCCCTTGTACACACCTTTTGTCTCTCTGAGCTGCTAACCATTGCCACAGGACAGTGCTCAGCTGTGTGCAGAGGACTCATGCAGACTAATATGCAAATACACACACACACACACACATATATATATGAATTTAATCTATTGTCTGTGTCTGTGTTTGAATACAGGTTGGAGAATCTGGTACCAGGGTTAGCATTTTGTCAGTTTCAAGGTGTTTTGCTGGGCGGTAGGATATGTCATGTGTGGGACTTGCTCCGATTTCTGAAATCTCTAGCTAGAGATGGGATGGAGAGAAAGGATTTTTATGAAACCTCCTGTAAAGTAAAGCTAAATAGAGTTCTCCAGCTTTCACCAGGAAAATTATCTGTCCTCCTCAAAGGGAATTCCTGCTACAGAGAACTTTTGAAGTCTGTAGAGCAACTGTGTTTTGTAGAGTATATAAACACGAAATTGACTTCTGATCTGTAAAACGAAACTATTTCTATATTAAGAGGTTATTTACAGAGAGGTTGGGATGAGATCTGTATGTGTAACTGCTGAGGAAATTCAACATGGCCCTACAGCTTGTGCTCTTCTTTTTTTTTTTGGTCCTCCTCAGATGTTATGGATATTTTTAGTAAGGTCTGTAAGCTCCCATTGCACAGTGCTTCCATTGGCGTGCTTACTTTGCCTTTTCCTTGCCACGTTGTTTCCCCTACAGAGTTATCTGTAGCCAAACAGATGTTTTAAAAGGCTTTCCAAGATGAGGGCAATTTATTACAACCCCAAAACAACCCCATATGCATCCGAAGGGCATTTGTTGTTCAGGTTTAGAAAATTAATGTGATTAATGTGCAGTCCTGTACGGAACTGACCTATGAAATCCCACTGTCTTCTTCCAAAATGTGGCTGACAAATTAGCAGTTCACTTTACAGCAAGCAAGGTTACATGTATAAATGATACCTTACTCATTAACCTAAATCTCCAGACGCTGTTAAAATGTGATTATCACTCATTCTTGTGATATTCTTACTCTGTAAATATACATTTTCTGTTTGAATAGAAAAGAGCTAGCTGTTTGCATGTCCAGCTAACTAATCAGTTCTTCCACCTGACTTTGTTTCTTTCCTTTCTTTTTTATTGTGGTAGGCGTAATGAATTCTTGGTTAAAATGTCATCTTGTATCTAGAAGAGCTCCTATGTGGTTTTGTTGCTTGATTGGTTGTTTTAAAACAAGCAAGCCCTGTGAGAAGTTTCTGAAAGGAAACTAAGAAAAGTTTACCATCATACACAATGTCTTTTTTCCTTCTGTTACCTGAACTCTTTACCATCCTGGTTGTAATCAGTGACATTCAAGTTACTCAGAACATTTAATAGGATTGATAGGTGAGAATCAGTTCAGAATTAGAGTTAACAGTGGGTGGTATTAGGAAAAAAGTATGTATCTGGCCTTTACATTTAGCCCATTGATTTCACCTTGAAAATAATAATTCATAATGTTACTAAAGAAGGGAAAAAAACTCACCACAAACTTGGGGTCTGTTGACTGAAGATTTTATTTACAGAAAATATTACTTGAATAATTCAATAAGGAAATGCTTACTTGCGGCACCAAGGATACCAAATTTGAGTATTTAAGCAATTCGATGATTATTTGCAACGATTTGTTTTCAACCCAAAAATGTTAAAATGCTTTTAAAATATGCATACAATAAAATAAAAGCAAAAGTTTAAGCCACTTGACCAAGTAGCAGAGAAATAAATCAATGTAGGTGGAATAAGGAAGATCTTCAGTCCTTAGTGAGCCAGCTGTGCCCAGGTGGCCAAGAAGGCCAATGGCATCCTGGCCTGGGTCAGCAAGTGTGGCCACAAGGACCAGGGCAGTGATCATACTTGGTACTGCTGAGCCTGTACCCCAAATCCTGTGTGCAGCTCTGGACCCCTCACTACAAGAAAGATATTGAGGGGCTGAACCCTGTCCAGAGAAGGGAAATGGGAGCTGGGAAAGGGTCTGGAGCGCAAGTCCTGTGAGTGGCAGTTGAGGGAGCTTGGGATGTTTAGCCTGGAGAAAAGGAGGTTCAGGGGAGACCTCTCTATCCCCTGAAATGGGGTTATAGCCACGTGAGGGTCAGTCCCTCCTCCAAGTAAACAGGGATATGACAACAGGAAATAGCCTCAAGTTGCACCAGAAAAGGTTTATACTAGATATTAGGAAAATAATTCTTCACTGAAAGGATAGTCTAGCTTTGGAAGAGGCTGCCCAGGGAAATGATGGAATCAACCATCCCTGTAGGTACTTAAAAGATATGTAAATGTGGCACTTGGGGACATGATTTAATGATGGACTTGGCAGGGCTGGGTCAGCAGTTGGACAGGATGATTTTAAGAGTAATTTCCAATCGAAACAATTCTATGGTTTCATAATCTCATTATGAAGCTGTTCTTACATTAACACTTCTTGATGAATGGGAATGTGAGCATGAGTGTTGTTGAATATTGAATTATCTCTATACAACTTAATAGATCATAGGGAAATGACTGAGTCCAAGATCTGTGATAAGTCTGTGTGAGAATTTATCAGGCCTCAGAATTATCCACTGGTTTTGATAGATTAGATGAAAATGCCATATAGAAGTTCAGTTACTTTTAAAATTATTTTGTACACTCCCCAAAGGACATCTTTGTCTTTAAATTTGTCTATAAGAATATTTCTGTACATCTATTTAAGATTTTTGAAAGTAGTAAAAAACCATATGAATAAAAGCCAGACAAAACCAATGTTGAACTTCAAACTCAAAAAATGTAGAGAAGAAAAGATCCTCACATTATATATTTAAGAAGACATAAATGTATCAAAATCCTTCCCAGCAAAGTCCTGGGAAAGGACCCATAAAGCCTCTTCATGGCTGGGATTTCATATCAGCCAGTAGCTGCTCAGATGAGTATTTTTGTCTTCATATCCAGTATTTTTTTTCTTCCAGATTAGCCTTTTTTTGCAGAACATCTCTAGCACTTTGGTAATATTCAACAGAGACATTCTGTCCCATTCTCCTGTCCCTGATGTAGGAATGCATAAGGGAATAGGTGGGATGCTACCTGTACCCAGAGCAGCATGAATGAAGTTGTAAAATATTCTCAAAATAGATAAATACATCATGCAAGCCTAGTTTTTATGGTGTAGTGAACTTTGTGGAAGAGCTAGGATACCCTCTCAACAGATTCCTTCTGAAGTCAACTGAGATCTCAGCCCTTCTGCATTCCATTAAAATTCAACTTCTGGTTATAACTGGCTGTTCAGTGACATGAGATAATGATCCTCACCCACTCAAGTTAGATCAGAGATGATCATCACATTAAATAAATTATGTTTTTTTATGACAGAAATAAATGCCTAACTCCATGTGCCCATACTGGTGGATTACATAAAGATCTCCAGGTTCCTTTGTCATTAAATTCTGCAGGGGTGATTCAGCATTTATTTGAAAAGGAAAGTTTCCAAATCAAAGCTCAAAGGATGCACAGCTGAAAGCCCAAAAAGGAGGAGGCATTAGAACACCTACAAATTGTATGTCTTTGCTAACGAATCTGCATTGAAAGATATTTGTGAAGACCCTTTTTTCCCAACAGTTCAAGGCTGTCATATTGACTTCTATGACTCATTTAGGCTTTGCATATGGCCAATTTTATCTATCAAATACCTCTGCAACCGAATAAAAATAGCTTAAAATTTAGATAATTTGAAGAGAAGAAAGGCACAATTTACAGACAAATCTTTTACTCATCTATTTTCTAGCATATTTAGAAAGAAGTCATTAGGGTTTTAAAAACATCTCTATTACCTTTTTTTGCTACTAACCCCATCATCATTTTTGTATAAGCATTAATATTTTTAATTCCATTTGTTGCTGTTTCATTACAATACATCAAAATTCTATATTTTCAATAGAAATGTCTGTCTGAATAGTTGCTGTAACTCTGGTTGGACAATCCATGATCCAGGATTAAATGGATCATTTATGTTTTACTTAAAAAGTATGATTATTCATATGGTTTTAAAAATAGGAGAAATGTGGGATCTTGAAAAAACCCTTAAGAACTATGTTATTTCAGATGTTAAATAACTTATAAGGACAATATTCCAATACATCTTTCAAGGATCACTGCCAATAGTTATTTTAGTGAATTACCAATATAATTAAAAATGAAAAATTAATGTGTTTTCTGAGACAGCTACTTCAGCAAAGATCTAAGGTCTAAGGTAAACTGATGCCCCAAACCTGATGACAACTAGAGATAAAACAACAGTGAAGCAGTACCTATTCTGAAACAAGTAAACTACTAAAGGAAAAAATTTAATTTTATAATATGATGGTTACTGAAGCAAAGCATAGAATTCTCTCATCTACACTCCTATTCCTTGATGGCTTTTTTTCTCACCCACCTGGGGCTGCTGCCCTTATTTGAATCTGATATTTGCAAATTGGAATCTGGCAATGTTCTTGGTAGAATAATAACCCTCACCTCCAAAAATGTCATACAGCAGGAAGCTAATATTGCATATTTAGTTTGCTTTGAGAACAAACCCATTGTATAGTGTAGCTATATACCAAGAGCATCAGCAGGCAATAGAACAACTGCAGAGAATGAAATGAATAATAATTTTCCCCCTTGCTTTCTTCCATGTCACAGTTGACTTTACTGGCTTTGGAGGCCTTTTCATCCAAGGAATGACTTTTTGTAAAAGGAGGAGAATGTACAAATGACTTCTATTGATAACATGACCAAGGTGCAAGAAAAGGTGAGGTACCACATTGAATCACAGCTGTCAGCAAAAGGACAAATTTTCAAGCCCACAAACCTCTTTCACATCCAGAAACCAGCAATATATCAGCACCATTTAAAACCAGTGTTGCTCTAAGAAAAATTACTTGAGCAATTAATTAATGTTAATCAAAGTCAAGATCAGAGTGGCATATTTGCAAGAGAAAAACAGCAGATGTAGAAGCCTTGTGATGCAGAGAGTAAAATAGGTGATCGTGGCTTGTGGGAGGTAGAGGCAGAACAAGGAACTGCCTTGAAGAAGAACACTGGATGTGAAAAAGACCTCCAGACTTTACACTGGATCTGTGAATTCCAATACCTGGAAGAAATAAGAATTTTATTCCTTAGGTTTACTTTCTGGCTGAACCCTGCAACTCCCTTGAGGATTTTGAAAATCATAATTAATGCAGTATAAGAATGGTGATGCTTTACAGAAATACCTTGAAGATCGGAGAAGTGGAATGACTAGTAGAAGTAAAGGTGTCAAGTCATATATATATAAGGATTTTTTCCTACTCCAACATGGAGTAGAAACTCACCACTGGGAAACAGAAGAAGAGAAGGGGGGGAATGCACTGTTGATCAGTTTTGGCTAAGCTGCAAGAAAGTAAATGCAGCCTTTCACTTTTTCATCTGAAGACAATCAGATGTGGTATTTAATTAAAAAATAGTGCAGGGAGACTTTCAGAATAAAATATTGCTGAATATAACTTAAATTCTTTTAAAGAATAATGAGATTTTATTTATGTAAGAGTAAGCAAGCTTTTATTTCTGGTCTGTTGATATGTTTAGGGTGAGCATGGCATTGTCTGTGGATGCATATCTTACTTTCAAAGCCACTATATGAGCCTTATCCTTGTTGCTGCTTGGCTGTGGAAGTCCTCAGCCATAGGATATTCCTAGTGATGGACTTCATAAAGTGTCAGAGCCTCAACTTGTTTTGTACTGTACAAATACAGTGATGGGGATGATCAGGACGGGTTGCAGAAATTGCTGATGATAATTTTATAACATTAATTAAAGATCTGTCACCTAGCCAGCTACTGAGGGACTGAGTTGTATCCCCTTAGAGTGTTTTCACTCTTTGTGTGCTAATATATGCTCTGTGCACATCACTAGAGACTGATTTCAGCTTAGTGCTCTAATAACTTGTTTTAGAGAATTCTTGCATCTAAAGAAAGGTGTTGTTCCAGAGGTGAGATATCAAGCCCAATCCTGGCCTTCCAGGCTTATGTGAATTCTTTAGTAGTTATGGAGTTATTATTTGCATGTGTGTTGTCAGATTTACAGGAGAATGGTACGTTGCTGTTTTGTCCAATTACCAGCAAAGGTTTTAGTTAACTTCAGCAGAATTATTCTGTCTGTTCATTGGCACAGTACAAAATGAAGTTGAGTCAATAAGGTCAGCTCCTGTACAGAAAAGAGACAGCAGTTACTTGGCTTTCATGTGATGAGAGTGTTGCTTTAGCTTTTAAAAGGAAGTCAGATACAGTGCTGTGAAAATCCTTAATCTTCTCCTGTTCTTTCTCTATCAGTCATACTTTAGTTGGCGTGTTTTTGTACTCTTTGTATCTCTGACAAGAAATCTATACATTTGACTTCTTGCTGCCAGCAAAGCCATTTGCATTAGGAGCAGGAGGATGCCTCTCAACTACTACAGCCAGCATGGTCGAAGTTGTGTGGGACTTTGCCAGATTGAACTTTTGGCCTTAATAAAATAGTGGAATGCTGCTTTGGGGCTTAATTTTTATGCAGTAACATTGTTAATATCATATTTCTTTTCTTCAGATGACTTAGATTGAGAATATTACTGCCTTATGACTTCTTATTTCAATGTTTCCTTTAAGACTGCTGATCCTGACAGGTCTGCAAAGAGGAAAATAATCTGATTTGTCAATAAATAAGAAAATCATGAGAGCTAAGTGGAAGAAATCTTGGTGAGCTTCTCTGATCCTGGTACTGTGTATGGGCTTGAAAGCAAAAATTTTGCTGCAAAACCAGTCATGCTTCTTCCAGACAGAGTAGTAGTGTGTGTTGCTTTGTAAAGAGCTGGAAATAATATAGAATTAAAGCATTTGCATAGAGATTGTCAAGGGCAGCCAACTCTTATTCTTGAAAAGGCAGAACCTTAAGCAAAATATATTCCAAGGTCAGTTGTGACTCAATTAGGAATAATTCTTATGTAGACTTCTAGCTGAGAGGCAGAGGAGATGAGGGAAGCACAGATGAAGGGGCACAGAAGCTCATTGCTGACAGAAGAACAACTATGGCTACAGGCACAAAGTAACCTTGGGCTGTTCCAGAGTCCCCAGTACATTTGCTGAGCCTGAATTTGGAACAAAAGTAATAATTTTGAACCTCTTTTTTCCCTTGAAGGAAATTCAGATGCTAGAGTTTAACTGGAAATGAAGTCTTCTTGGAGAACTTAAGGTATTTTCTTTATGAACTTCCTCAAACCTCAGAAGTGGGAGATTTTGAATGCAGTATAACCCTTTGGTTCTCTGAAAGTAAGGAGAAGCAAACCTTTCCCAGGGTACTCAGTTTTAGCTCTTGGTTCTTTTAATAACCATAATGGATTAAGTGCCACGAGTACACTGAAAGGACTAAGTGCTAAACCCAGAGAGGTTACATTCCCAAGAATTTATCTGGAAGGGGTGTGCCTGCACATGGTAATTCATCAACTGATAAACCTGACCCATGCGTTTGCAGAACAGGAACAGAAATACTGCTGACAAACACAAGAGTTGCAATAAAGTGTCCTGGGAAGGGCACTTTCTTCTCATCATTAAATGCTTGGGTTTTCTTTTCCCCCCAGAATTAGGAAGTTCCTTAGTCACTCCTCTATTGTTCTCCTGCCATATACAAAAAAAGCCTGAATGGCTGAAGCACAGGGAAAATAAAAACCATTCACAGCTACTCAGTTACAAACACAGAGGTGTTCTATGTCTTTTCCTCAGTGATGTAAGTCACTAGATCTAGACTGTTGTATAGGAGCCAGGGGTGAATTCTAATGGTGAGAAAAATCTTTCCAGGAACAACTTCTCTTTTCTAGTAGAGATCTCTTAGGAAACATGATAGCTCTTACTGGTCTTTATAAAAAAATGAAAGTTTTATCTCCATATATTTTTATATATACACACACACATGTAGCGTCAGCGTGTGTTCTGCTTTATAGAACAGCAACTGTAACACCTGGAAATGAGTAGTTAGCCAGAGCAGATAACAGGGAATTAGGCTATTAATCTGCTTAACAAGGACATATGCCAAAGTAGTTTAAATTGTGCTAGTTTGCAGTTCTATTCTTATATAAGAGGCATTAAAATTTAGCAAGATGTGCAGGGGTAAAAAAGAATATAAGACTATAGTTCATTCAAAGTCCAAATGCAAGTGCAGCAACTGTCCTATTTCAGCATTTTGCCCATTAATAGACAGGCTTGTGGTCCAATATGAGCTGGGTTTACACCAGCTGGGATGGTATAGACTTGATTGATGTGCAAAGCTACATTTTTCAGCAGATATTCCATCTGTTCTCTTGTCTGATCCTCTACTGGCAAATTAGTCATGAGAGTCTGCTGTTATCATACTATGGAAATATTTCTAGTTTGATTTTCTAAAATTTTAATTCTATTTTCGTTGGGCAGTTGTGTCTCCCACTGACACTTTTGTTTTGAATGGCAAGAAAACAACTTTGCTGTGAGCATGGTGGAGCTTTTGCCACTCTGCTGCTCATTTACTCTAGGGCAGGTAACTCCCACGGAGACTCAGTGACCTCTGAAACTGCAGGTCATTATTCTTTGGCCTGGGAACATCTATTACATGTTGTGGAAATGCTGTGGATTAAACAAGGAGAATAGAGAGAAGATTAATATTTAGTTTGTGAGATATTTCTCAAGTGAAAACCTTAAGAGATAAAAGATCATAATTTTGGTTTTGGGTTTTTTTGTTTTTAATGTGGTTTGATTTTTTTTTGTAATTTAATCCTTCCTCACCTCTGGAAGATTTTTTGGTGTGGGGAGAAAAGGTGATGCTGACTTCGCAACATCTGTTTTTATAGATGATACATGGGTTAAATACTGCTCAGCCAGTTGCTGGAAAGTGGTGGTTTTGTCCGGATCTGAGGAAAAACCACGTTCTGAGAGCCGTGTTTGTACTCAGGGGAAGACTGGTTGTACCCGTCGGGTTTGGTCAGATTACTCTGCCATCTTGTGGGTAATTCGAGGATGTGGAGGATTTTTTATTATTTACTTTAGAAATACAAGTTTTATATCTCCGTAGGCTAATATTTGCGGGAAGACAATTTTGGTATTGTTATAAGAGAGGATCAAAGGTGAAAAGACCACAATTTCCAAATGTATCAGGTTCTTTGAGCTAACTGCATGTTTGTATCCTATTATGCAGCTTAGTTATTTCGCTGGTTTTCATCTCTTTTCTTAAATTAAGGAATGCATTTGCTACCTAAGATATTGAACAGCAATAAAAAAGCAAATTTAAATTATATTTTCTGGAGTACAGTTCTTTGTCTATTAGGAAAAAAATCAAAAAACACCCCCCAGGGAAATAGAACAAACAAACAAAAAACCAAACCATCTCCTGCTTTTTTGTGTTAAATATTCCTGTCCTGCTCTTCTTCAATCCTCTGGTGTGTTGAGCTGTTTCACAGAAAATTATTGGACATTTCTCTACTGAGAACTAGGAAGAGCTGCAAGAAGAGCTTATACATAACCACAGAATTTTGTAGCTCACAAATTGGGTCTAGCTTGTCGTATCTCAGTCTATGTGCTGTTATCTACTGAAAATAAATAGGTGATTTTCGTTGTGTACATTTCTGATGGTAAAAAAAAATAAAATAAAGGCATGGGGAAAGGCATGTTGTGGACATCAACACAGCACATTAAACTTGATGAATCAAGACCCATCTCTTTGTGCAATTCAGAAAAATAACATTTGGAAGGCACTGGGTGAATTCTTGTCGCCTTATTGGTATCACACAAGTGTGCAGGCTCTAGCTGAGAGTAATGAATTGTAAGAAGTGAAATCCAAACATATCATAAAATCATAGAGCAGTTTGGGTTGGAAGGGGCCTTTAAAGGTCATCCAGTCACCCAATCCAACCCCCTCTGCAATAAGCAGGGACATCTTCAACTAGATTGAATGTGTGTGTGTGTATACATACATACATAAATATGAAACAATTTCTAGTACCCAAAGAGTTTACCTTTAAAGTGGGCCAGGAAGAAGAAGGGAAGAAGAAAGGACATTTTATCTTAATTTTAAAACAAGGAATTAGTACAGCACTATTGTGGTGAGTCTGCTAGACCTTGAACTTGTATTTCCTTTTGCCAGACTCCTTGCATCTTTACACTTTTACGTATTGTAAATTATTTATGATGGCAGCAGATCAACAGGAAAATAATACTGGTTAAGTGTAACAAAGCAGCTCTAAAATCCAGTTTGAAGAAAAAAATCCCAAATCTTTCTACCTTTCTCTGAAGCTAGCAAACAAGCAGACTCACCCTTCCAGGCTACTGCTCCTTAGGATGCTTTTTCTCTGATGGAAAACAGAGGGAAAATAAGTATTAAAAAAAAAAAAAAAAAAAGCTGCACAAAGGATGTTCATAGTTTCTTTTGAAGGAGGCCCTAGAGGCTGTGACACAAGATAGCTTCTTCTCCTAAGGAGCCAGAGTTATTTGCTGGAGAAATATCCCTGCGTGCTTTGTTCCTCTTCTCAAAGGAAACAGAGCTTATGTTTGGTTCTTATTAGAAAATAGAGAGGTTCTGATAGGTTCTGTCAGTTTTATCTCTGCTGCTTAAAGCTGACCCTTCTCCAGGTGTCTTTGTCTCTGAAAAAAGTTAATTTTCCTGTCAGGTCTTCAGCTCCCCCTGTTCCCTACCTGAGGTACTATCTGTGGTATTGTGTTTGCTGGTGAGTTAATCAACTACAGCAGACTCTGAACTGTGTCATTGGAGTAGTTTTATAGGTTTTCTTTTCTTGATTTTTATGGGGGAAAAGCTTTTTGTAGAAGGGAAGACTGTAAGTGATATTACCTGTTTAATCAAGTGAACCCAGGTTCAAAAGGTTGTACATTAAAAGACCTATAATTGATTTTTAGCTGTAAATGGGGAAATACTTCACAGATCCCAGACTACTTATTAATCTCATCAGAAGTGGGTTTTGGGGTTTGCTGTTGTGGTTAAATAGTTTGTTGGACTTCTAAGAGAAAACAAAACTGGAAAAAACAAGCAGTAGTGAAATAGAAGGTTAGAAATAAACAAAGAACTAAAAGAGCTAAAGAAATCACTCTCTGCTTCTTGGGTAACAGTACTGTAATTGATGTGCAAAAATGAGAATTTACATTAAATTTTCTGAAAATTAGTTTGGAAGAAAATTAAAATTAAAATAACAGGAATAACTTTTAAGAGGTTGTAGTGGCAAAGTTTTAAAAATCTCTTACAAACATTGCAGAGAAAGCAGGAACAGGACAAGAATGTTGAAGCTTGAACAGGGTCAGCAAAACCCCAGGCATCAGACAAATCAGAAGACGTATTGTCCTTGCTAAAAGGCAAATGAGATAAGTATGAGAACATAGCTACATCAACAAAAACAAGAGGATTTGCAAAGTAACTGCTCAGAGTCATTGTAAAGAAAAAAAGTCATAATTTTGCAGAGCTGGAGTAAAACCTACTTACTCAGAGCAATGTGATATCAAAAAAGATACTGGTACCAGCCACCTGGTGTACTGATTTGCAAAATATTATTTGAATTAAAAGTAGCTTTATTTTTGAATTTATATAATTCTTCTGGTCATCTAACAAGACATTAAGCTCTTTTTTCAGCTCTTTTGGTTCAGATCCCTACTACAAGGTCATCTGCCTCTTTGCCTTAAAATACAGCCATTCTATCCTGCTTCTCAGCTAATATTTTCTATGCTTTCAAATACTTTTCCCAGAGTAGAGAAACCAAACTATTTTGACAGAATGCTGATGGACCTCCAAACAAAATTACAGCACGAGAGAGAACTCACCCTTCCAGTGCTAGCGTAGAAACTTTGAGTTCTTTAATCAATTTTAAAACAAAGATTCGTGATCTCTATTGCTGCACATACCTTGTTCTTTACAAATAAGAGACCCTTATTTACATTTGGGTGCTTAATACTAATTGAGAACAGCTGGGTGTTCTGTGCTGCAGAGAAAGATGATGAGCTATGTGCTAGCACTTAAAACTTGTAATGATATTCAATTGTCATTCTACAGATACTATGATGCTTGAATGCCAAGAAGTGGATTTTGCTATTTAAAACTCTGTGTCCTGCTAGGTTCCTGATTAAGCACAGGCTCTGTGCAGAGCCTACCAATATGTTGTATCTGGGGTTTGAATCTGCATAGTGATTTGTATGTTCAGGCTGCAAAGTTGAAAGATGTAAAGGAAGCAAGAATCATAGAGCAACCACTAGATTGGAAGAGATGTCTGGAGGTCATTTTGTCCAACCTCCCATTCAAAGTAAAACCAGCTTCAAAGTTAGATCCAACTTTGTCAAGATCATTATACAGCAGAGAATTATACAGACAGAATTCGAGTTCCGACATTTCTTTGATGTAAAGCTGTTAAACAAGCCACCAGAATCTGTTTCACATACTCCATCTGTGAAGCAGAGATAATTCTTGCATAAATGCCCCCAAAGTATTTTGATCTGTCTGGGTAAAATAAGAGCTTGAGACAGGAGCAGTTCCCTTCAGTCCTAGGGTAAAATGGTTTTTTTTCTCCTTTTCTTGAAGATGTGGAGGAAGTATAAAAGAAAAGTTGCATTTCCTGTCAGTATCAATGAGGATTACAAGTACTAGTAATATCCTTTCCATTGAGTAAATAGGTCAGATTCATATTTTTTTGCTATTTAAAGTTTGAATTGCCCATTTTGCTGTTCAGCCACTTAGGGGAGATGCTGTATTTGTGACTGCAAAAGTTCTGAAAGCTTCTATTTTTGTCCAGTTCGTGCAACTATTCACATCAGGGAGGATAGAAATACAATCCTATAACATTATTTATATGAACTGAAACAAAAGGTCATGTTCCAACTGTGTTGGCTTTAGTCGTCCCCCTGAACACTGATGAATAAATAAGGAGACTTGAACTGCACGTTAGTAACAATGGTTGAGCTAAGTCCAAACAAGAATCCCCATGCAGAAAGCACAGTTGCATGTACTGGCTGGGCAAAAGGTTACAGTTCTCTGGCTTTTCTACTGGTAACACTAGGTTTAACTCCTCTACATGTAGCAATTAATTCTCAAAATCCTCACTGAAAGCCTTCTTGTTTTACTAGCCTTCAGTCCTGTTCAAAGGTGAAGAAATCCTCAGGATGTAATTTGACTAAGATCATGCCAGTCAATGACAATAAGAGAGAAGTATTGTTATACCTTCTGCCAGCTAACCTTTATTTCAGCCTTGTAGTGGCGATTGGCAGAGCAAGGCTAGGGCGGGCAGATCAACTGGCACATAATATGGGGGCTAGATATGAAATACAGGGATCCTGGCTGATGGGTGGGATTTTGAATAGCAGAATCAGGGCAAGGGATGACAGGATTGATGAAGAAACACTTTTAATATCAGTTACTCACCTCTTTAGTTTCCTTAGCAACACTTTAGCCATGATTTGGCCATTAAATCTTGAGTTCTGAAAAGCAGTTTAAATTTTCTTTTAAGATTTTTCAGTTTTTCCCTCCTCCCTCTGAACTCTTTGTCTTCTGCCTTTTTATTTTGTTCTTTCTGGTATTTGCAATATTTCCTAATTTATTTTCTTCTGGCAGTTTTAATTGCTATGCTGTTTTACTTCCCTGCCAAGTCATTAATGGCAAGAATATGTCACATTTGTCAGGAATAAGTCAGGTTTGTGCTTCCTATAACTAGGAAAAATATTTAAGTGTAGATGTAATGTTTGCATTTACTGATATACTTCCTCACCTCTATAAACACAAGCTTTTAAAATACTCTTTCTTTTTTTTCATTTATTGACTTTTAAAAGATGAAGCACTTACCTCCTGCAGAAGAAATAGTTCTGTTCCATTATTTGGCCCATAATTGGAGCTGAATTTAGTGACAATAGTCACAAGAAATTTTTTGTATTTGTTAAAATGGTACCAGATTTGCCTTTCTTTTCTCTCATAGTTTCATATCTCTTAAGGCATGCATGTCTTGAAAAACAAATACCTCTCTGAAGTCCAGAAGTTTTTAGGTGCATATGGTCATGTTTGAAAGTCCTCTCTTACCTCCAGTCAGAGCAATGCATTACATACCTCTACCACTTGATGACTTGCCGGTTCTGTGCTCTACTCGCCTCACAGAAGGCACGTTTTCATCAAGCAGTGCAATACCTCAAACATTTGATGTGCCTCATTAATTTCTGCAGCCTCCTCATTTATTAGAAGTCCTTCATTGTCTCCAGTTTTATTCTTTTGATGATTTGTTATAACCCATCCAATTTTCTCTTAACTGATTTGACTGCTCTAATTCATTCTGCTCTTTGGCTGCCCTTCTCTTTGCTGCAATAACACATTCAGTGTATTTATATTCTCTTGCCTGCATTACCCAGTTTGCTTTTAGTTTTAGAGCCACTATTAGTTACCTGGTTACTTCCTATTCCTTGTATTCTTTTACAGATTTTTTTTCGGTACCGCTGATTACATCCCTGCCTCAAAAGGAGTTTTTCACAAAAGGTTCCATTTCATTTTTTGTTGAACTTGAATGAGAAATTACAGAAATGACAGTGTTTAGACCGGTAAATGGGAGTCTGAATATTTAGCAGTCTGAATATGGGTTACTCTGGTCAGTCTAAATGGGGGTTTCTACAGACTCTGGACTGTGTTAACTCCAATGAAACAGAAAGACAGTGACAATTGGCTGTCTAGTTGTGATTGATCTATTAGTCATGGCTCTGTATTCTTTTTTCCTTGAAATGCTTTCCACTGTATTTGCAATTTCTAATGACAGCTTGATGCTTCCTTTTATACCAGGTGTTAAATTAAGGGAATTCTACGCTGCCTGATACTGAGTAGCTTTAATATTTTTTGCTGCTGGAATGTGGAGGGTGTTACCAGAGCAGATGGACAGCTACTGTCCTGCAAATGCTCATCCCAAGTGAAAACAAAAGGTCAAGAATCTACTGCAGTCCATCCATGTGCTTCATAACTTAGGAGAGCTGTTTAAACTCCACCCGGAGTTCAATAAAAGTTCTTCACACCAAGACCTCCTGCCTATGGGGAAATTAATTTTCTTTTGGATGAACTGTCAATACTGTTGTGCTAACCACTGCTAACTTGTCCCTAGTTGATCATAACAAAATTAGCAGCAGTCATGGGCTGGCTTCTACTGAATTTACAGAGGAGCTGTTTATCATCAGGTGCCTGTTGCTCAGCCTCTGTCAACAGAAACCTGTTGCATTTGCCTCTGCTAGTTCATCCATAGTGCTCTGATCAAGGAAGCAGAGATTATGTATTTCTGTTTCTGTAGGCCAAGTGTAATGACTGTCTGGAAGATCTTGGTTTGTTTATGCTTCTCAATTTACTTTTCAAACCGAGCAGATTAGATATTAACATTGTATCAGCCAGTGCTAAGGTAAGACAAGTCAGGATTGGGTGATGATAGGGGAAGTGTGATAAATATTATATATTAAAATTTTAAATTTGTCGTCAGTGCTAGGATTATATGAAATGTGGTGGAAGGGGTTAAATTATTGCAAAACTGCGATGCAAGGGATTATCCCAAAGACATGAACCGACAACTCAGGAAATCCTCTCCTAGAAAGCTGCAATGCTGGGGGGAGTGGATAGCAGAATGGGCACCTCTAATGCAGCATTTTGTGGAAATACAGAAAACACTGAGATCATTGTGAAGGTCTCCTACACAGCATTGATGTTTGCACTTGGATAGCATTGTGAACCATTCTGCAAGATTTGTTTTGACATCTGTCTTCCCTTTTGCTTCCTGAGAAGATTGTGTTCAATGGAAAAGGAAAAAACTCTTGGATGCAGAGTTTAGGAAACTGACAACAAATGGCAACATGAAAGGTGTGATAATTTTTTTCCCCCAAGTAATGAATTTCTTGCATGTTTGAAGAATGAAATAAATTCTATACAAATTAGCAGAAGATAAAAAAACATGTTTCTCTTTGACTCTAGCGAAATAAATATGTGTAAAACCTAGTTTTCTTTTGGTCCATTTCACAAAACTCCCAATTAAGTGGGACACTGTCAGGACCAATTTACTATTTTAAAGGAAGGTAGTTTAGTATCTCTGCCCTGTGAAAAGTCAGTTTACTCTTTCTTTATTAGGTCTTGAATTTTGAAGGCATGGTTAGTTAGGAAACTACCTGTCAAATGCTAAACCCCTAAGTTAGGCACCAAAGTGTGATTCATCTGGATTGTGTAGTGCCCTGTGGTGACTTACCTTCATTATCATCCATGAATCATAAAAAATACTGAATATTGAATATTTATGCTATAAAAAAGCCAATTGATTTGAATCAAGATGGAAGCAATGCCACAACACAATTAATTCTATTTCCTATACCATTTATAGGAATAGGCATTACGTGGTTGTTAGTAACTAAGATACAATTTTCTATAGTTCTTTATACAGTTATTCATTAAAATCCGTACAGGAAATTCCTTCAAACTGTAATATTATATAAATAGACTGGGTTAATACAAATGCTATTTGAATTTCTGTGAACAATGTTGTAATTTAAAATGCATTCATGCAGTTTTTATATTCTCAGTAAAACTAGTTTAATTTAATCCTGCATAAATTCCTAACTTATGTATTATGCAAATCAGTGTTCTTCCATGGGTATTTTTGCTCTGTGAGTGGAAGACATTACCTTAGATATGCTTCTAAAATGGACTTTAACTGCCCATTTAACCAAAATCTAACCCAATTCAACTAGCCCAATTTAGCTGTGGTCAAGATTCCAATGAACATTGGAAAGGTTGATGGTTTTGTTTGCAACACTCCTGCTGTGTACAGGATAAAAACTTTGTTCAGCTGGCCCTCTTGGTATAGGAGAAGGGCTCCTTCATGTAAGAGTTAAAAGAGTGAAGCAAACAAAATTAAAAGTCCCTAAAAATAAATTGTTGCTAATGTAGATTCCAGGCATTCCATAGGGGATTGAAGCAAAGGTTACTTTGATAATCTGGAAAAGTTGGAGAAATACGGCTAAGAGTGTTTAGGTAGTGTTGGACCACCACTTGTGTAATATAAACTATCACTGAGAAATGCCTCTGTATCAGACAGTGGCAGATACATTACCAGTTTTTAGAAGGACTTTGGATAAGATGTGGAAATTGCTGACTGGTGAGTCTGATGTCTCTAGAGGGAGAAGGAAGCCACAGATAAATGAAATGTACTCAGGAAGAGCTACTGTAGCTTCTGCAGGAAACAGCCATGTCTCAAGATTCTGCTGTAGTTCTCTGAAGGAATCACTGTTGTGTGTTTGACAAAGGTGATCTAATTGAGGTTGACTTTAGAAGGTCTTCCAAATCCCTCCAAAATACTTGGAGAAGCCAAACTGCCATAGGATAAAAGGAAAGGTCTTCACATGTATTAGTAACAGTTGAAAAGACAGGAAACAGAAGGTAGGAACAAATGTTCAGTTTTCTCAGTGTAGGAATTTCACCTGGCAAATTCCACTGAGATCTGCATGAAGACCCATGTTATTCAGTGTAATCAGTCTAGGAAACAGAGTAGAGAGGGAGGTGGCAACATTTGCTTATAGCATTAAGTTGTGCAGAGCAGTAAAAGAGAAAACTTTCTGCAGCGAAGAAAGGTCTTGAGATATGGAGTGATAAAATGGCAGATTAAATTCACTGTAGAGAATAGTACCGCAACAGAGATGAAGAAAATGATTCTTAGCTTTATATATGTGATGAAGGGTTTCGAATTGGCTGTTACCAGGCAGGAGAGAGAGTGTAGTTGTGAGTATTTTAATGACAATGTAATGTAAGTGCAGTGCTCTGTGATGATTACAAAAAAACCCAAAAAAGCAGATAGTGTTGGGAATGATAAATACGGAGAACAAAACAAATATCCTACTTTTTCTGATCTCAGAAGCTGATGGCAGAAAGAGGAACAAGGAAGATTGAAGTCAGCAGATGACTTCCACAGGAGAAGTGACCACAGAACTAATGACTAAAATCTCTGGGAGTCTGCTGATGGGGATTGAAATAGGATTTATTAAATGATGTGCAACAGTGAGAGAAGAGATAGGCTCCAAGTGATCATTGTCTTTTTTGGACTGTTGAATAAAAGCACCAAAATGAACTCTCAGGATGTTCAAAATAAAGAAGCAGAATCCAGTGTGTTCACATAGTGTACATCTGAACTGTTGGAGTTTGCTGCCAAAGGATATCGTGCATGACAAAAGGTTTGTGCAGGTTCAAAATCATGAAAGATTTAGTTTTAATTTGTTAAACAGAATTATTAGACTTCTAGCTGAGGAAGTTAGCTCCCCAAGTCACAGACCATTGGAAGATGCAGGAGTACTGGGATACATCACAGCATGTTTGTTCTGCCCTTGTGCACTTTTCCCTAAGCCGCGAGTAGGCTGCTGTTTCTGGAGAGACTAAATGGACTATTTTTATGTTCTGAGATATTGAAGATTGCAGAGTAATTTTTGTAAGCTGTTAATTTGTGTTTGTACAGTATATAACTAGCTAGAACCTAAGCAAGCCCTTCTGTGTAAACTAGCATTTGGTGACATTAAGAGAGAGAAACACACAGATGCTATATTGTGGGACATGGACAAACAAGAACATGACACAATAACGTACAGAAGACGTGTCAGAATGGTGAGGCTGGGACTTACACTTGAATTCATCACTGTTCAACAAGGCCTTGTTCTCAGTTTAAGTACCTCACTTCTATCATCAGGGAATTGCTTGAGCTAGAATTAAATTCAAAGGTGTTAATGCCAGAGAGAAAGGGAAATTTTTGTCTCCTGCCCTCTGGTAAAGCTACGTAATTGTGTTGACAGTACATTTTTCTATTATAGGTGACAACATCTTTAAGCATTGTGGTTTTCTGAATGGGACACATGGGACCTGTTGGTAATCAGAGCTGGGAAGCAGAAAATTAGTAAGAAACCTGCTCCTGTATTACAACTCATAGAACATCAGAACAGAAACTACACCTAATCCCTGCAAACACCTAGATTGTCTAGAGGATGTGCAGGCTTTGATATTTCTGTCTGATACAAACCTGCAAACAGTTCTTCCAGATGTGGAAACAATTTCTTCTACAGTGAGGATAACTGTTTGACGTTTTTGGAGAAGATTGTTTTGCTGTGGAATTGATATGGTATTAGCCATAATATTGACAACATTGCACTACAGTGCTTTTAATGTCCTGGGTGGGAAAATTGTCTTGGATAGCAGGGGTTTTTTAAACTCTACACATAGGACAAAGCTGGCTGAAGCTGCCCTAGGTGATAATGGAAGCAGCTGCTTTGAGTGAAGTGTTTTGTTCTGTCAGTTTTCCTGTTCTGGGTAGGTAGCATGACAGACAACTCACCCTATTAAAAATGCCTTTTTTTCCCCCACTTTGTTTATACCCTGGGAATCATAAAGGTTACTTTGAGAGGACTTGGATAGCTGTCTTTTCTTTCCCTGCATGAATGTTTGTTTCCCCTGGGAAATATTCATTCCTTCCCTTAGGTGTCACTGTTTATCGTTGCTAGGCTCGCACAGGCTCCGCAGGCATTCAGAGCTTGGCTGAATGGTGGTTTTGCTCCATGCCTCAGGAGTCTTGGCAAGTGTAATATGTGTAGCCTGCTCTGCCAGTCTGTGCTGCCTCACA
This sequence comes from Camarhynchus parvulus, assembly GCF_901933205.1. Classification (NCBI taxonomy): domain Eukaryota; kingdom Metazoa; phylum Chordata; class Aves; order Passeriformes; family Thraupidae; genus Camarhynchus; species Camarhynchus parvulus. The sequence continues at coordinate 58,678,977 of NC_044574.1, read as the reverse complement.
TACTTGTCTCCCTCCTACATCAGAGAATAGCAGTGACAGCCTGTGTAAGGCTGTTACCAGAGATCTATATTAGTGCAATGTTATAAAAGATACCTTGCCAGTAATTTCTCATGTGGGATATGTCTTAAAATGGGCTTGATGGTTGTATGTACTTATTTTCTTTAAAAAAGGGTGATATTGCTAGTAAGCATGAAATTTCTCAGAAATGTAATCTGTGAGCCCTTTAATTTTTTTTTTAATTTAGTTTTGCTTCAGAAAGTTGTCGATTCTGGCAAAATTTTCCCTTTCTAGGTCAACTATTTTTTCATATCATCATTTTATTAAAAAAATTAAATCAGTGTTTATGTATATAAATGATGGGAAAAAATATTGCTGTCAACACTTGCCATTTACCCAAGAATTAATTCTTATCTCAAACCATCTATCTGATGGCTTGGGTCATTATACTGACTTCTAACCAAGCACTTTAATTTCTTCCTGCTTCATGCAACTGTAGCATACAACTTCAAAACTTGTAAAATTGCCAGGGAGAGCTATTTCACCTGCCATCATCTATTCCTACAATGAATATCTAACACTGTTACACCCAGGACCTTGAGATATTTAGTTATATTCACTAGATCTCCCTCATTACCACTGAAATTGTGACTCCTTTGCAAAATCCTCACTCTGTGTGCAACAAAGGAGGCAAGCTGTGCCTACCACCACCTCCTCAGGAGATTGCTTGCTTTGGTAGACAGGAGTTTTAAACCATTTTTTATGCTTGCAGAAACCTCAATTGTTTTTACAGGAAGCCTAAAAGCCTAATAATTGCAAAAGTTGAACTTCCATGCATAAGATGTTTAAGTATAAGTATAGAATGTTTGCAACATCATATGAAAATATAACTGGAAAAAAGCTAATGAGTTGTGAAGGTCTAGGTGATTCGTTTTTATTTTTCTTAATTTGTTTTGCATTGTGAAGGTATTAAAGAAAATTTCTCTAAGGGTGGAGTCTCTTGTTTTTAATCCAAGAATGACCTAGCATTATGGGGGGAAAAAGTAGATCAGACTGGCTAGCGGATTACCCAGGGAAAACTCTGGTATTTTTAACCATGCAAATAGCTAGTCATCTGTTTTGAAATAAAGAGGATTACTTTTGCTTGATAGCTCTGTGTTGTGTTTTTGCTGTGCCCGGAGTATGAACCCTGCAGCCTCCAAATAAGGGGAAAATGGCCATAGATCACATCATAGATTTAGCTCCAGGAAGAAAATGCTGTGGTCATTTACAATGTTTAATCTAGGTTTGTACAGTTGTGCGCATGCTAGCTCATTGATGGCTACACAAGCAAGAAATGCAGCACGGATTGCTACACTCCTCATATGGGTGATTTCATTCTCAGTAAATGGAAAACAAAAAACAAAACCCACTTTTCTGTCCACAGGCAGAATTCCTTTTTATTTCATCAATAAGTAAATCAAGGAGCCATCTGTATCTCCTGCGGGGTTCAAATCTCACAGCCAGTTTCTCTGTGAGCTGGCAGCAATATACATACGCAAGAAAGAGTGCAGAAGCAGAATGAGAAGCACCACTTCTTTCAAATTACAAAGGGAACTTTTCTCCTGCTGCTAAGCTATGTGTCTCTTGTTACAACTCTTCTAACAATGCTGGTTTAGGAGACTTGTTGATTTGGCAAATTAATGATTCTAAGTTACATATGGAAAAGGGTGAATTTTTCTCCTGTTGAACAGTCTGAAAGGCTTGCAAATACAACAGGAGAACTATCTGCAAAGAGAGTGTCCCTGGGGATTTTCATACTACTGGCCAACCTGCTTTTTGTATCACAAATATGTTATTGACATTTAGATGTTATTTTATGAGGCTATAGTCAGCAGGAAGAATATTTTGTTATTTCAGCTGAAAGGAAGTCAAAGCTCAATGTCATTTCTGGTATGTATATCTTAAAACTGAACACTAGAATAGTGTTCACTGATGGTTTTTGTGTCTTATACTTATCTGATACCTTTCAAGTATGATACTAATACAGTCTTGTTTCAGCTGAGCAGAGGCCATTGGATAAAACCTTTCTAACTGCAAATGGCAGCCAGGTCTATTAAAAGCAGAGCCGGTCATCTTGCACGAAATGTGAGTGGAACTAATAACATGACTGCTTGCCTTTTGTTTTGTTTTGTTTTGTTTTGCCTTGTCTTGCTTTTTTTTTTTTTTTACAATCAAGGACCACAGATACTTTTGCAACTTTTTCTCTTTTTTGTCTTTGTCATTAATTTTATCCTACATCTCAATACCTGTGATTTTGAAAGGGCGTGTTTTTTCCAAGTAAATATTACCAAGATACATGGGTAGAAAGTTTATTTTGAAACTGTTTCTAGCTTGTTCGTTGAGTATACTCAATTAGAAAAGATGTCTGGCCAATTTTTCTCTTCTGTGTTGTTTGGCTTCTGTTGAATCTTGCATTTTAAGGTGTTCTGAGAAAAGCATGAACAGAAGAAGATTATATGCATTGGCTACAGAAATACAATGCTATAAAGAAGCAGTCTGAAGATAAGTGATGTCTCTTCTAAACATTTCCATGAATTAACTAATTATAGATATTATCATCTGCCACTAATTTTAAAATATGCTTAGAGAAATCTTTCTTAAGAGAAATTGGAACAATGCACTGTCAAGGGTGAATAACAAGAACAACTCCCTGCCCTGCACACTCCCTGCCTACTTGGGCAGTATGCTGTTTGGTTTGGTTATTCTTTTCAATTCTGTTTCTATGAAGTCATTATTTTTACTTTAGAGAGGCCTAGTTTATGATTATTTTTTTAAAGCTTGGGTTTAGCATTACTACAATGGCAGGAAGGGAAGGAATCATGATGTGTGTGGGAATGGAACATAAGTTATGCCCTCACCCTTCCTTACCTGTTTGGAAATTTCTGTTTTGATGGCTCTGACACATCTATGGACATTTGTGTGATAGAAGCACTAAGAGCAGACTGGTCAAGTGATGCTTTCTGATATCAGATATGCACAGCAAACCAGTCTGGTCTTGTGGCAATGAGTTGCTTGACTTGTCCCAGGGACATGGCTTTAATAGCTTAAGAAACTATTTTATTTCAACAACAAAGTCTGTGTCTTCCTTGTGGGGTAATCCAATGATACAACTTAGACATATTTTCCTCACGTTTGTAAGTTCAATTATGAGTTTAGTATCACTACTTGTAATCTACTCTGTTTAGCATTTTCATGTTGTGAATTTAGTTGTTCACAATTACTTGCCTGCTTTAATTAAAATAAGATTGCAAACTGTCTGCCTTGGTAGCCTCTTTGCCAAAAGGTGTTCTCCAGAGGTAGAATTCTCCAGGGTTTCAACTATGCTTTCTTGGTTCTTGATGTGGAGTCTGTTCAATCTCACGTGACACTACATGCTGCCCCTTGGATTCAAACATTCTGTGTTCCCATCAGGCTGTTTCTGATGGCTGACTGGACAGTCTGGCAAGGAAGGAAGGGGAAGGAGTTCTGTTGTGTTGGCAGAAGTCAGGAACTTCACTTAGTAGTCAGATTTTTGAAGATAGACTCAGCGTTCTATTGTTCCATCTCCTACTGCACCAGGTACTCTGCAAGGGAGAGTTATACCCCACTGTGGGGTGCCTGCAGCTCTGCAGATGCTGAAATAGCTTGAGAGAAACCAAGAGGAACTGGAGGAGGAATTCTCCCTGGGGGCTAGAGTATGAATACCTCGGTGAGCCATTGTTCACTGAACTTGCCCAAATAGGGTAGATAAGTGCAGGTTGTCATTCCAGCTTCTGGCAGTTATCATTTTGGAATATCTACTGAACAGAGTGAGGTGAATCAAGTCACCCAAGTATATCTGACCTCTTGCACAACAAAATGAGAATGGCTTTCTCAAAGGTTTCTTGTGAACCTAATGACTACTGTGACTGGTATGAAAACAAAGGAGGTTAGAATATGTTAGGTACAATTCTAAATAATTCTTCGCAGTACAACTTTTGTCAGTTCTGATTACCTGTTCTCTACTTGTTCTCTCAGCTTTTAGATCTTAGGATAAGGTTTGAATTTCCTGAATTCCTGCTCACAATCTGTTTCTACTGTCTAGAGGAAAAAGAAGACCAGGAAAATTATCTCCTTATTTCAGGCCTCTCAAGCCCTGCATAGTGTGCAATTTTGTTTATAGAGACAGAAAGGTCAGATGAAGCAGGCTTCCATTTGCTATGCTCAGCAGCTGGTTTGATTATTTTATTTACTCTCAGGAGCATATCTCCTTCCAAACCAGATCTCATAGAGGTAATGCCATAATCTTATCAATACTTTAAGAACTTTAATATTCTCTTTGTGATTGTCTCTCCTAACAGTTTTCAAGGGAAAGATAGTTCATTCAGTGACCCTACTGCCTTTGCTTGCGCCAGAAAAGTATTTGAAGAAAATTTGAAGCCTTTTACTACCTAACATAGCAATGCAATTCATTATCTTCTGTCTCTTCTTGTAGTGTCTCAGGAAGACACTTCCAATTTCTTCCCTTGTTCTTCACCGCCAAGAAGTAAAGGAGCACAACAGCCGAGCTGCCCACAAATCACAGCAGGAAGTTATAAGCTCCAGCAGTGGTATAGTTTTTAGAAACCTCTTTGAATGGTAATGAAGAAAGGAAAGGAAAGGAAAGGAAAGGAAAGGAAAGGAAAGGAAAGGAAAGGAAAGGAAAGGAAAGGAAAGGAAAGGAAAGGAAAGGAAAGGAAAGGAAAGGAAAGGAAAGGAAAGGAAAGGAAAGGAAAGGAAAGGAAAGGAAAGGAAAGGAAAGGAAAGGAAAGGAAAGGAAAGGAAAGGAAAGGAAAGGAAAGGAAAGGAAAGGAAAGGAAAGGAAAGGAAAGGAAAGGAAAGGAAAGGAAAGGAGGAAGGAAGTGGTGGAAGGAAGGGAAAGGAAGAAAGAAAAGAAAGAAAAGAAAGAAAGAAAGAAAAGAAAAGAAAGAAAAGAAAGAAAGAAAGAAAAGAAAAGAAAGAAAAGAAAAGAAAGAAAAGAAAAGAAAAGAAAAGAAAAGAAAAGAAAAGAAAAGAAAAGAAAAGAAAAGAAAAGAAAGAAAGAAAGAAAGAAAGAAAGAAAGAAAGAAAGAAAGAAAGAAAGAAAGAAAGAAAGAAAGAAAGAAAGAAAGAAAGAAAGAAAGAAAGAAAGAAAGAAAGAAAGAAAGAAAGAAAGAAAAGAAAGAAAGAAACCACAACGTGGTTCAATAGTTTCACAAGCAGCAGACAATTATGGTACACTTTATTCCTTCTCCTAAAACACCCTGTGGAAAATGTCATTCATCTTCCAGAAATCATGCCCTTTACTGTTGAGTCAATTTTTCTTTACAAGTCTCTTCAGACCTGGCACCATGGCTAAACAAGCTGTTCTTTGCAGTAGCTTTAACCCTTGCAAGCTGGCCCACAAGTAACTTTTGGAACACCTGCATGCTAAATCCCTTAATCCTTTTCCATTCCTCTCACACAATGCATCTGGAAGTTAGGAGGCAATTCCAGTGTGGCTAATTTAGACATTAGCAATAAAGAATAACTTCCTCAACAGTGGGGAAAGTCCTAGTGACATAATTGCCTGTAATCCACCTTTCAAAGATTCTATTACCAGAAATCTTCCAGAATGATATTCATGGGCCTGTACCTCATTGAAGGAAGGAGCTAGACTCTGATCACTTCCAGCACCTCTTCATTTTATGTGAGGGGTAATGACTGTTTTACTCTAAACACTGAATGATTAATGACTATATCTAAACACTGGGACCTGATCACATTGATTGTCCCACTTGAAGGTTGGCGACAGTATGTTACATACCTCTCCCATCCTTCATGTCTGCTTTTCTTCCCATGGGAAGTAGAGAATGGGAAAAAGTGGTGGAGGGAGTCAGAAAGTTTGTCAACGCCTGTCTTGATGTAGTGGCAGGATGCAGAGGCTGCAGTGAGACCAAACAGCTGGGAAGGACTCCCTGATTGTGCAGTTAAGGTATAGAAAACATTTAATATGAGAAAAAAATTTAAATGAGTTGCTACTAGAAGCATGTACAAGGAATTCAACAATCTGGAGCCCTTTCTAACAGATGCAAAAACTCAAGTTTTTCAGTAGAAATAGTAGAAGTCACTTGTTTAGCTAGTCCATGACTTATCATTTTAAATTTCCCAGTAACTTGAGGTTGTTTAGGGGATGCCTTCTTTAGATTCTCTCAGTACAGGGATATAGTAATAGATCCCTTATGGAAATCGAGATTTGACAGAAAATGAGAGGGTGATTTAAGAAGAGAAGGTCTAATGATGAGAAGTAGCAGCTGTGAAAAAGCTCTTAAGGAGGCACTGAAAAGCAGCAAAGTTATTAAAAAAAGAAAAATAAATTTTCTTAGTCATCAAAGAAATTATGGAATAAACTGGACAGATTGTCAAGCCACACTATGACACAGCTTCTCTGTGTATTTTTTGGGGTGGTAAATTATTCTTTTTAGTAAATACCCACTTTTTGGAAATCTAGGTCATATCAGACTTGGAGCAGCATGAGATTCTTTATTAATTACCTATATCCTATCATATACTCTCTTCCATTACAATAACAAGAAAGATAAAACCTTTAGACACAGATCTATTTTTCCTGGTAGATACATTAAACAATCCAGCAGTAATCAGGTGTGGTATTCAGAAGCAAAGCTGCTATGATTCCAGAGTTTTACCTTCAAAATCTGTCTAGCACTAAATTCCATCCCAAAAAACACATTTGGCCCTTTTCTAGGGATGCCTGACTTTTCACTCAGAATAACCAGACATTTCTGAGTAAGTTGCAACACTTGGAAGCTATGAAGAACTGTTTCTACCCTTCTACCTCATTTTTCCCTCCTTTGTTTCATTGTTCTCCTCCCTGATGCCTGACCAGAGTAAATGCCTGAGTGTCTCATGTTTATTCACCAGGCTGCTGATGATAATCGCTATGAAATCTCAGTAGCTTTCAGCTAGGGCAAGTGTTATTTTTTTAGAAAGCATTTCTATTCCAAGTTATTGCATATGATATCTTAGGCCTTGATCTTATGAAAATCATACTTGATGCCAGGAGTAGTCAGGCTGGTAAAGCCAAGCACATACATAAATGTTGGCAGGATTTGTTCATTCCTAAGTGTAAGAGTGAAATAATTTAACAAATTGTGTCATACATGTAAAGAGTATTTATCAGGCCCACATGGAACAGCTGTTAATATTTTGGAATTGTAATCCATGCTTGTCAATATATGTGGATGTACACCCCAGGTGACGGTTTTTGGAAACAGCCATCATGTGGTGTGTTGTAAAATAAGCTGGAATATGCTGTTTGTGTGTTTGGGTGTGGTTAAAATGTGGGGATTTTAGGACTGCGTCTTTTCACAGTTACAGAAATAAAAATTCTTCCAGGTTTGTTACAGGAGCTCCTGTCTGCCACCTTGTGTGACAACATCTAAAGTACAGAATTGGATATTTAGAGGAAAACTAGTAGTAACGGTTGCCAGATTTTAGAAAGAAGCGCTGTACCTTCAGATCACTGAGGTATGGACTGCCTTGGAAAAATACTCACCTGAGTGCTAGAAAAGTTCTTTGGGAGAGAGGGACCTGCACACACATTGCAAATATGTAATAATTAGAGAGACCAAACTGAAATATTTCTACACAGGAAAGTAATAAATGAAAGGCAGGTACCTGTAGTGCTAACAGCTCTCTGTCCTGATGTTAAATGAGGGGAACTCAGTTTAGAAAACTCTCATTGCCTCCATAAAAGCATTAGGGGAATCCTATCCTTTATCTCTAAATTAATTAGCAGCATTATTTTATTTTTTTTTCATGCTGCTCTCTGGGCTATTTCTCTTAAGCCTGTGGTGATTAAGCATTGGTAATATTTGGCCTGTCATAAATGCTCCTTTTTTCCTGTGTGGCATAGACTTTAATTTGTAATTTCTAATTCCATCCTTCCACAGTAAGCTTCTGCTGATCTGCTCTTTATATCTTGTTTTCAAAGTACTCCAGATGATGTCAACTCGATCTATTTTCCTGCCCCAAGATACATTTCCTGCTCTCACTGTTGTAGTCCAAATGGACTCTACACCTCTTTACTTAGCTATGTTCCCAACTGTTAGTCCTTAGAGCTACTGCCAGCCTTTAATGGAGGTTTTATCCAGGCAGATAAATGAGAGATGCAGAGTTAACTTGGCACTGAGATCAGTAGAAGAGTAAATGCACCATGCTAAGAACATTGAAACCTGGATGCATGTAGGTATTTAATTATCCAGACTTAAACTTCTGAGTCCGCATAGATTTCAGTGGTGAGTTATCCCTCTAATTAAGAGTTGTGGCAGATAACTTCTGCTCATTTTACTTGCCTAAATTATCTAGTAAAGGCAGTGGCACTTCTGGACTAAATAAGGTGAAATGTTTGAATACACTACAAAGCAGGTCAAGGGAGATGATCCTGCCCCTCTGCTCAGCCCTGGTGAAACCACATCTGTAGTGCTGTGTCCAGATCTGGGCTCTCCAGTACAAGAGAGACCTGGAGATCCTGGAGCAGGTACAGCCAAGGGCAGCAGAGATGATGAAGGGAGCACCTTTCTTACAAGGAAAGGCTGAGGGTGCTGTGCCTGTTCAGCCTTGAGAGGGGACCTCATCAGTGCCTGTCAGTATCTGAAGAAGGGATGTCAGGAGGATGGACCAGGCTCTGCTCAGTGGTGCTGGGCAACAGGGCAAGAGGAATGGGCAGAAATGGATGTACAGGAAGGTCCACCTGAAAATGAGAAAGAACTTGTTTACTGTGCAGTTACCACACACTGGAACAAATTGCACAGAGAGGTTGTAGAGATATCTCTGAGATATTTAAGGACTGTCTGGACACAATCCTGTGCTATGCACTCAGGTGTGACCCTGCTTGATCAGGGAGATTGGACCAGATGACCCAGTGTAGTCTCTCCCAGTCTAACCCATTCTCTGATTCTGTAAAAGAAACAAGTTGTTTAAGTTACTTAGCTAATGACCTTTGTTCATTATCTAACCCCCTTACCAATACTTATAAATGCAATTAAGCAAATGTGGAATCAAAACCAAGATATACAAATCTAAAATTAGAAAACTAATTTGTTCTGTATTTCTTGGTTTTAAAGGAGAAACATTTTTCACCAGACTGAGAAAAATGTGAAAACTTTCTCATTGAATTGATAAAGTATTTAAAGATAATCTTGACAATGTACTTAAAGCTCATCTTCGAAGACTTGAAACAATGTTGATATGAAAGTACATAGGCATTTCTTATGCAGTGTTAAACAGATATTTCTGCATGTATGCAGTGATAGATGCAAGAACCTTTTCTAGGGTGGACTTCACACTCCAACTTTTAAAAGTTTATCTCTCTAAAGTTAGATATTTACTTCAAAATGCTAATCTCTATTGCCTCACCAGTCAGTGGAGAGAAATAAGGGACTCTAAACAAAGAATTCTAAGGGATCTAATAGCTCTTACCATCTTATGAAAGATGAGACAAACCACATATTGAGAGTTCTCTTTCAGAATGGAGGGTAGTCTGTTCAGCTTGCCTGCTGCTTTGATGTTTAGCTTTCCAGCAGCTGACATTTGAAGAAAGACCACCATTTTCTATGACAGTAAATCACTTTTCACCAAAGAACTCATACCACCGGAATGAAACAGTGAGTTATTAAAACTCTAGGAAATCCTCACCATCCTTTCAATCCAAGAGTTTGGGAAGCACCATAGGAGATTTAGAGCAGTGTAGGACTAGGGTGTTTTTATGGTGTGGGAAGGGTGGTTTCTGATCAAAGACTAGAAAACGTGTCCATCAGTTTGTTCATCCTCTGACTGTAGGAGGTAGGAGTTAGCATTCCTGCTCGGATACAAAATCCTTGCTGTGACTTCTGAGGAATGGTAGAAGATGAGAAAGTGGAGAAGAGCATTTCATTTGCTCAAAAAATGTTCGTGTGGCTACAAGATGAACAGCACCTTGTAGAATCAATCCCCACATCACCAACCAACTTAATGAAGATTATTCTTGAAGCAATATATTCATTACTGCTGATCAAAATCTTGTGCCTGCTGAATGTATACTGCCAGACATTCTACTCCCCCAGAATCACCCCATGCTATCATCCTACACTGAAAGTTTACACTTCCTCGGTCTGCTCCAGTTTATATCAAATGGAGATTATTAAGTTATACACAGGGGAACAGGTGGGTGGAGCAGCTGGCATGAGAAGTGAGCAGCCTGACAACAGAAAAAAAATCAGGGTAGATTGCAGCACAAAAATTTTTCCTAGGAAATTGCAAATTTCACAATCTGTTCATGAGAACTGATGGTATAGCTCGTGTGCCAGGTAACAAGTCTGGGAGACTCTAGACTTCACTGGAAGCAGACTATTCAAGACCTTCAAAGATCTTGTTAGTTTTGGCTTCAGTGTATTACACTATATCAAGCAATCCTACTCATTCTGGAAAGCAATTCTTCATGAATTTCTAAAGTAGATTGAAAAGGTCACAGTGGTTTTTCAGTCTTAATTGACTGGCTGGCTGACTGACTGGTTTAATTGTATTTTTTATTGTAGATAAAACTTTTAAGATAGCTCTGTGAGCTCTCAAAGTCATGCAGAATTTGAGGGGTTTACCTTTAATTTAATTCAGTGACATGAAGAAAATGCTGTCTTGAACTAGTTCAAAAAAAAGAAGACCAGTTAAAGAAAGCTGCCCAACTAAAGAGGTTCCCCTGAATTTGGGTACATTGTGGAGGGTGACCTAATAGAATGAAGTATTACACATTCAGAAGTACTCAAAATTTAGATTTTAGTGAACTGGGATAGCAAAGGAAGATGCAGTAAGTCAGGACAATGTAATAAGACTAAAGTGGTAAAGTTTCCACCATAGGTAAGAGCATAGATGGCTATAGAGAAAGTAGGTGACAAGATCAGATGTGGAAGAAAAGATAAGCTGTCAGTAAATGTCTAATACAGTGACAGTTTATCCTTTATCATTTACAGGGTTCCCAGAGTGAGTCTCTCAGGTCACTGTCTCAGGACACAGCAGAACAATGTCTCATCTTTGTGAGCTCAGTGTTGCCATGCTTCATCTCTGGCTGTCTCTGGTTTTGATTTAAGAAGTTTTTCTCATTAAAGTTGTATTAAAACACATACATTCCTGCAGAAAGTTGCACTTCTAATAAATCAGCATTTTTCAAATGAAAAGTGTTTAATCAAAAAGTTTCCAGCCAAGTCTAATTATAGCATTCTTTTTAAATGTTTCAGGGTTTCAGACAGCACTTCAAAAAGAAACACAGTGAGACATTCTTTATTACTGGTCTTTCATATTACCCAAATTACAAGAAACAATTAAATATGTGATAAAGATATCTTGATAAGCATTTGACATGCCACTGAATAACATTTGGTGTCTCGAGTTTCTAATTTCTCTCCTTTAAAAATCAAACTTCCTTCTACTTATCTGAATTACTGTTGAACACAAGCCAAAGTTCACTTGGACTTCCTTTCTACATAAATTCAATTAAGAAATGTAAACATTTGGAGTCTCTCTTGTGAGGGGAGGCAGTGAAAAAAAAAAAAAAAAGAAAAGGAAGACTTTCAGTGGGAAAGATGCATGTAGGCCAAAAAGAGAGAGAACTATTTTTATGTGGAGAAAAGAATCACTAGCAGCTTTTGACAGGGACAAAGTAATCTGTTACTAGAGGCAGCCTATGGCAGAGGTCAGTCAGACAGCTGTGCATGAGACAAAGGTAACCCAGTACAGTCACAAGGAACAAAATGCTGCTAATGACAGGAGAAAGTGTTTCGCTTTTGAAAATATTTTTACTGTTGTGGAGCGTGCAGTGAGTGCTGGTTTGAAACCAGTATATTTTGTTTTTATTGACATGCTGCTTCTCATGGGCCTTTGTCCAACAACTTGCAAACTCCTGGTGTAATCTAGAAGACTGCGATAAATTTTACAAAAGTAATGGTAAAGAGAAATATGACAACAATAGCAGGAGAGAGAATATAGGGTAAAAGGCTCGGTATGGAATGTCGTCTGTGAATTATTTTAAGGCATACTTAATCCAGTAACATGGGAATTGTCAATGCGGGTTTGAGACCACTGTGCTGGCAAAAGCTGGATAATACATGCAAAGGCCAACACACTTCTGACTCATTGTCTAGAGTCTGGTAGAGGAAGTGACAGCTGGTGGTGTTCTTAATATCAGCATCCAATCCAAGGAAACCAGCTGAAGCATGTAGCTGTGAAAATTCATTACCCATTTAAAAAGTTCAAAGGGTATGTGAGGAAAGTTGGAAAAAGACCTTGGCTTTTGAACACTCAGCTCTTTCACAGGAGCTCCAGGAGTTATAAAAACTTGTTTAAGAATGCATGCTGAGAATATTTCAGCTAAATGACTCCTAAAATCTGGGCTTACACAAGGTACGAATTCCAAGCAAGTCGACAAAATCCTTTAGCTGAGATAGACAAAGCAAAGGAAACTCCCGAACCAACCCACCACCAACACCACCCCCCTCAAATTCCTAAAACTCCACTACCAGTGGGTGCTTAATATATATATTTGCTTTTCTTTGATATTCTTTAAACATGTTTGTTGAGAAAGCATTTCTGGAAATTTTCTACAGAACCCAGCCTGAGATAAGCATGCAAACCATGGGATATCAACATCCTGGTTAGGAGTAGACATGGATTTGGGTTATACCACGGCAAAACAAATATGGAATGCAGCCCTTTCTGATCACAGAGGAGGCTTATTCCATGGAGGGATTGGAAATGACACCTCCCTTGAAATCATGTTGCTAGTGTTGCTCAAGAATACAGAGGGTCTATTGGAAAGGCTGACCCTGGGGCTCTCCAAAATCTGACTGTTCTTGGGTGCCCAGCTGGAGGACAGCTGCAAACTCAACAGCCTGCGACAACCATAATTAAAGAGTTATTTGGGGATGGAAAAGCAGCTCTCTGTGCTGGAAGTGGCCAGGGTGAAGTATTTGACAGCACCTTGGTTTAAAAATAGCAGTGGGGTGCTATTCATAAGAGCAAGTTGGATATGATTACTCAAGTGTCAGATGGATTTTTAAGATATTGATCAATTATAGCTATCTATTTGGTGGCATTAATGTTGTCTTAGCCGACAGAATTTTTGGAATCTGCTTTAAATACAGCTTAAGCAGGAAACATATTGACCTGAATCTAGATGCTTCAGGACTTCTCTAACATTAGAATTGTACAGGAACAGCTGGACCAAATTTTTGATAATATTTAATTATTAGGTCTTGAAAAGGAGATTATTGTAGAGTTGCTCTCATGGCTTCTGACTGTTAAACTCCTGCTCTTCTATATGAGCTTTTAGTAGATCACCCTAAGCTTTCATAGTTCTTTGGTAGTTCATTTCCATGCAGCAAAAATTTGAATCTTCTCCTGAATCAAGGCCTTTCCTGTTGTTGGTGACCAGAGTGATTAAATTATTTTAGTGCCCTTTTCCTTTGCACTTTCTCTGTGATTTCCAGAAAAGGGTCTTCATTTATTGCAAATTGACCAAATGTTGTCACAGCATAGTTATACTTTCTATGCTTTACATGTGAGAAAGTGAATCACTGACAGAAGAAATGTTGTCTGCGGTGATAAAAAGGTTTTGGTCATCCGTGGAAATAGAAATCGGCCTTACATCTGTCCTGACATTATTGTGTGCTAAAAGAAAATGGCGCTGAGCTTTGTGTGTGCTGTGTACCTGGTATGGTAAAGGCAGGAACCCCCTTGCTCTTTAGCAATTCTATTTTCAGAGTATGCAACTGTCCCTAACGATTACAGCTCACAGACCCACATTACTGCAGTCTTTGGTCTTTCCTTTTGGCCATGATATTGTGGCTGAATTTACTATCCTGTGCATCTTTTAGATATATATTTTGCTTTTTTAGGTTTTCAGTGTTGGAAACAGACATAGTATGGATGAAAATTGGCAGAAAAACGTGAAAAGCTTCAGGATTTTGAGTCAGGTGGCAGAACATTCGGGAAGCTTCTGGCACACCACAGATGGTCGGTATAAACTGTTGTGGCAGAGCAGCTCTGCCAGGAACCCCATGGAGTTTATTTCTAAAGTAAACTTTTAAAAATACAAAGGATAAAAAATTAATATAACTTGAGATCACTGGTAATATGTTAGTTTGTTGAAATGAAGTTCCATATCACCCCATCCTTTGTTTCTCCCTCTCCCAGTTATATAAAATTAGTATCCCCATTTTCCTAATTATACCTTCTCTGATCTTTGTACCCTTTCAAACAAATCAGGTAGCTAGACTGGGGATACAACATAGTATTAAACTGTGTAAGAATATTGTATTAGGTAAGCTAACAAGTTTTATTATATTAAACCACATTCTTATTTGAATTATGGATTATGAAATGTGAAAATTTTGGCAGGATTGGATGATTCTAATACTAAAACACAGACAAGAATTTTTTTCCCCTTGTTGATGGTTTTTTGGGGGCTTGGCTTTCTTTTTTTTGACAAAGGATAAAATGTTCTTAGAGAAGAATAATTTTCAGTTGAAAAACTCCCAGGCACACAGAACAAATAGGATTAACACAAAGTTGGGAATTTGATTGCATTTTTTTTCCAAGAATATTGGCTGTATTTCAGAATTTCTTGCAATTGTGATCCATGGTGCTTGGCAAATCTTAGCTACCAATTGATATTTCAAGAAGAAGCTTATCTTCATAAAGCTACTGTTAACTTCTTAATAATTTCTTTTACTTCCCTTATGAGTTAGAGAAGTCAGCATTTAGAAATGTCAATCAAAATATATAAAGGGATTCCAAGATAGGACACTGTCCTAGTAGTGATTCCATTGTACACTACTGCAATAATGTAAATACTACTTTAGCAAATTGAGATACCAGCTAAAACTTTCTATTTCTAAGCAGGTCTTAATTTCAAGTTCAAAATTTATTAGTTGTAAAAATAAGAAAATATTCCTCTTGTATACCAGTGAGATATATCTTCTAAGATAACCTCATCCCCTCCGCCTTAAAGTCTCACACATTGAATACTCTTGTGCTTGTTCTGTGACATTTTGATGTGAAATTTTACTTAAGATTTCATTAAACTAGGTCATAAAGAAGGACAAACTGAGGTTGTCTGGGTGAATTTGATTGTTTCTAAAAGCGATGCATCTGTTGAATTTTCAATGAGTATTTTTGCCCTCTGTACCTCAGCCTTTCAATCTGGTGAAAGAACTTATTTCTTCCAGGTGGAATCACTGTGAAGTTAATAGCAAAATTCCATGGGATGAAGGCTAGACTTTTTGGGTCACTGAATATGGATCTGTCCTGGGAATTAAATTATGGGCTGAACAGAATACTTTGAGATTGAACTATGCCCAACTCTGTTGCTTTTTTCTAAGTTTTTTCTCCCTGTCCCATGTTGAAAGGAAGGCAGTAAAACCCTTTCTAGGCTAAGTCAGAGAATATAACCTGTAATTGCTGTATGAATGGACACAAAGAAGCCAGGTATAAAGCTTGGAAGATACATTGGTGAGAGAATATGAGAGTTCAGCTTGAGGAAAAACCGGACTGGTTACTAATAACATACATTCAACAGTAGTGTCATGTCTTTTACGTGGGATATGAATGCTGTGTCATGTATACAGTGCCATTTTTGTCTTTTCCATTTTGCAGGATGGAACCGAGTCAGGAGAACACACAAACAGGGCTGTATATCTGCAATAACCTATTCTTGTTACGGAATTAGGTGTAATCATTCTATGATTTACTATAATATTCCATTTCTGGTGAATCTGTACATGAAGCCATATTTTAATGTTTCAGCCTTGGGACTGTTAGTCTGGTGTGTTATTTGGTTGTTGTGCCTTTCCTCTTCCATAGCAACAATTTAGCTTTTCTCAGCACATAATAATTGTGAGAAAATCAAATTGCTTCTGCTTTTGCCAAAGGAAGTCTGAATAAACATTCACTGGTTAAACATCACTTATTTCCACTCATTGGCTGGTTAAGCAAAGTCTTTGTGAGTTGGTGTTGCTCAAAGTAAACTGACTAACGCAACTCTTCAGGACCTCTTCAGGTACCCTGATGGTCTGAGTTTTTTTCTTCTTCCTGGACAAGTTCTTCAGTAACTTTTTGGTGCCTTATTTCCTTGAGACTGTTAGAGAGTCACACAGATTTTTGGTAGGGAAAGACCTCTATGATCATTGAGTCCAACCATTAAGCCAGCAGCGCCAAATCCAGCACTAAACCATGACCCCAAGTGCCACATCTACATGCCTTGCAAATACCTCCAAGGATGGAGACACAACCACTTCCCTGGGCAGCCTATTCCAATACTTGATAACCCCTTTGGGAAAGAAATTCTTCCTAATATCCAACCTTAACTACCCCTAGTGCAACTTAAAGCTATTTTATTTTGTCCTATTACTTGTTACTTGAGATACTCTAGCATATTGACTCACCTTGCCATTATTAACAGCACTGGGATGCAAAATTAAAAATTCTCTTCCTCTCACATCTTTAGAAATCTACCACAGAATTCAGTGAGAGCTCCCAAAACAGGGATCCCCAAGACCTGGACATTACAAGGATTTCAGACAGGGAGGTCTCCAGGCTCCTTGTTTCACTGAAAATTTGGGGTGATTCTGTTCATCTTGTGCTTTGCTAACTGTACTCTATATACACTCTCTCTGTCAATGACAAGAATGGAAAATCAAGATTAATTACTACCTCCCATGGCCATTTCAGCCAGCCCATCAGAATTCCTACAGCTGCTCTCTGCTCAGGGCTCTTCAAACATATCTCCCGTCACAGTTTATCAAACGCCTCCACCTCAGCATTTCAAGTGACTCAAGCTGCTTCCTTTTCTTGCTTGCTCTCCTGCCAAAACCAGAAAGCCTTTATTAAGGGCTTCCCCATCAATCATCCCAAAAGCCCCTTTGGAGATCTGATTAGTGTTTGCAGCCTAGGTTTGGGAACAGGCTGAATCTGCCTGGTGCAATCCATACAAAGGGATATGGAGGAAGGGAGTGATTTAACTAAAGTGTGAAGCCTTGTTTCTGTGCTGCAAGATATGTTATCATCTCTGTGAGCAGTGAGTTATTTTCAGGCTGTATGGAGTTTTGCATGCAGGGATTTAGGATCTGCCATGTCCTTTGGGATTGTTAGTGTTTGACTTCAGAGCCCGAGAAACTGGGTAAATTAGGCTGTGCTGGAGCTTGAGACTGCCATGCTCAAACTGCTACTGTGGTGTTGGTGGCTTGCAGCTGGCTTATATGTACTTACATCCTGTGCCATTATATCAGAGCAGACATTCCCTTCATGTTCCTAAGCCCATAGGGACTGGGAAAACCTTTTCAAAGGAAGCTAGAAGTCTTCTGTTACTGGTGCTCTGTATCCTGTGTCTTAGGATTTCAGAAAAGAAATAATACACATTAAATTCTGTCCACCTAGAAGAATGAAAAATGGGCTACATTTCACTTTTTCAGGCAGCACTGGAAGAAGTTCTGGGGCTGGGCTGGCTGTGCACAGTTCATGGGGAGACCACCAAGAACTCCCCATTTGCATAGGCTGCAGGTTCCAGCCTTCTCTGCTGAGTTCTGTTGAACAAGTGAACAAAGCTCTTGATTCAAAAAGAAAAAAAAGGTGAAAGGAACAAGTGATTTATTTGTAAAGCCAAAGCAACCACCTTGCACGTTGAAGGATGAGATTTTATCTAAATAAATTACTTTATTAATGCAGTCCTGGTTAATCTAATAATCTTACTAAAACTGCACTTAAGTTCTGTTGCTGTTGTGAATTTTGCACAGAAATCAAGCTGCAGAAAGTTGATTTTACATGATTTAATTATAAAATAGCTCTCAGAGCAAAGTAGAGAGACTAACTGCTGCCTGCCAGCTCCAGGTGCTGTGGAGTGAAGTCCATGGAGCCAGAGCAGCAGTGCTGTACCTCGTCACAACCTCACAGGAAAGAAACTGGATGTTGCCTGGTAACAGGAACTGTTGCTTTTCTTTTTCCAGTGGTTTAGCAAACAGCTGAAGCAACCAATTTGGGGAGCAGCATAAGGTTTGAAAAGAACAAATAGCTGTTGAGGAAAAAAACAGTCAAAGAGTGAGATCAGAGATTGTTACTTGGATACAGCAAAAGCCAACACAACAGAAGGGCTGAGAGGAGAGGCAAAGGCGAAATAACAGTAGACTTATTTGAGCTCTGGGGGTATTTTTTATTTTTTTTCTGTGCTTGTGCATCTAGTGTCAAAGCAGCTCTTCTATGCCTGGTGATCCAAAAACGTCTTTAGAAAACTTTTGGTGCAAGTCTTCTCTTCTTTACCTTCCAATTACTTGTCCTCGGTGAGATTTTCATGTTTATCTTCCACTGTATTTCTTACTCTTTATTTGCTCTTGAGAAGGAGTTTCTTTTTTATACCTCATATGAAGTAAGGGTAGTACTGGTTTCAAAATTGGCAATTTCATTGAGACATCAGGGCTGCTTGACACACCTGGGTTGCTGCTCCTGTGTGCCTGGTGCCTTGCCACCTGCAGTTTCAGGTAGAAGATACTATATCATTAACACTAAATAATAATTTTCCTTCATAATCACAAAGGTTGCAGAAATAGATGGCAAATTTTGCTCATGTGATCACAAGGAAAATTGGAGGTCTGTTCTTGATCAGAGAACACAGAAATAATGGTGCTGTCTTGGAGAGGTCTTCCTTTCGAAGCGCTGGTTTGAGTTCTGTTTCACAGTGAGGAAGATGCATTGGACTGCTCAGCTCAAGTCTTCCCTGTGTCTCCTTTCCATCCATGCGGCAAATGTACATTGCTGAAGTCTCCCTGCAGATCAGGTCACAGAGACAAATTATCAAGGAATGCAGAGCAAAAAGGTTTATTTGGCTTTGCCATAAATAATACAGGTTTACATGTAATAATACACAAGTTTACAGGTGTGAGTTATCCTAGAGAAGACATCCTGGCTCTTGGTTGCTGGTAGAACCTATATAGAATACAGTATATATGACATTATATAGATAAGAATTACTTCAAACATTTTTACCTTCATTGTATTTACATTTTCACTAACATGTTGCAGCTTTATCTTACAACTCAACAACAGGTTGTGCAACTTCCTCTTCGGTTCCATACAGCATTTCTAATGGAGATCTCCCAAAATATCTCACTGGAAGGGAAATGCAGCATAAGGAGCTAGGTATGAATACATTTCACAGTACAGCAGGCTTTTTGAGGTAACTTCATTTTGGTGCTGCCTTGTGATTACCTTGCCATAATGATCAGATATTTACAAAGATACTCCACTGAGTTTCCCTTCTGTGAGATGCCACTGATCATCATAGGGACAGCTCATTACCTGCACTCAAGATCTGATATCACCATTGTTGTGATACAATATGGATTTTCACTCCTTGCCATCTCTGTTTATGTTAGTTTCCTCCTCTTTCAGATTTTCAGATTGCACACCATTTTTTTCCCCCTCATGTAGAAAATCCCATTTCTGTACAATCATTTTTCTCTTTCCATATTGTTAGGTATGAAAAGATAAATCAAATGTGTAAGGCTTGGAAAACTCTAACCCCTTTTCTAAAGGAACAATATTTAGGTTCACTGCCTAGCTGTCAGATTTATTTATCTCTCTCCTAAATCTATTTCAGTCTGCTGTAATTCTTTTGGAAATTGATATCTTTTATTTAAAGAAAAAAAAATGCAAAGAAATGTGTCCTCCAGGAAAAAAAAAAGTAAATTCTTAGAGGACACAAAATAAAAAATTTCATAATTTAAATATTATTAAAGAAGTGAATACACATATTTTCCATTGGGCTGTGTAACCTTATATAGTATTACAGCTCATTATTTTGGGTATTATTGTACAATTCAACTGTAGTTATTGCATTTGATAATTAAAAGCATTTACCTTCAAAGAATAATGCAAGTGAAAGTGCCAAAAATACTAACATAACATTAAAAATCTTTTGTTAAGAACATGTGAGGAATTTGTTCTCAAGAATGAAAGTTGCAGCTTTTGGTTTTCCTTCACTTGACACATTTTGGACTTAATTCAGTAGTCACTGACATGGGAGGATCAGGCTTCTTTTTTACTTTCCACAGCATTCAGTGGGCATACTGTACATGCCTTAACACACTACTGTCCCCTCAAGATGAGAGATTTGCTTTTATTCTTTATTTGCTCTGGAACTATTCTATTCTATTCTATTCTATTCTATTCTATTCTATTCTATTCTATTCTATTCTATTCTATTCTATTCATGCCTGCTAATATCTTTATTTGGGAGTATTCCACTTATTTCTCTGAACCTCTTTAAAGTGAAAGTCTTTACTCAAGGGTGGAATCTATCCTTTGTAAATAACCTTTGAATGTGTGGAAAAAGAGTTTGAGGAGTAATTTAAGTTCCTGGAGTTAAGTTATGCTATTGGCTATTATGCGGACACTTCAGAACACTTCTGTGAAAACTTCTCTTTAAAATTCTTGGAAATTTCTGAAAGGAATATTACTAATCTTGGAAATTTATTACAGTGTAAACATTTCTAGCAGCTGACTCTGCACCTGCATTCTCTATCAGAAAAATTTTGGCTATGCAGCAAACATAGGTTTGCACTTACACTCTATCTTAAAATGACCGAAAAAATCTATAGATATTTTATTTTTCATTTCACAATATGATGAGCCAGCTGGCAGAACTGACAGCCTGTTCACGTGGAGTTGTTGCTCTTCCAGAAGATTTCCTGTAAAAATAATCAGTGTGTATTGAGATGTACTCAACTAAGAGACTTTTGTGTCTCAAATCATTTTCAGTATATGATAATAAAAGCTTACCTAGTATATTCAACTTGCTAAACTTTGAGATTTTATTTTAATGACATACAACCTAGGAATTTTGGCTCTGGTGAATAATCAACTGTGAGAGTAACCTCTTTTTCTAGATGTCTTGTAAAGCACTTAAAAGCCAATGGAGTGCACTGTTCTACTGGCTTGTTAAAATAATTCACCAAAATAGCAGATGTACAACAAGCTACAGGCAATCATGTTGTGCATCATAGCTGCATATGCAAACCTACAGACATGTGGGCCCCATTAAACTGCTGAGCCCCTGGTGAACACAATCTCAACGTAAAAATGAAACAAAATGGAAAGAACTAAGCTAAAAGAGATTCCTTTCAGCACTCTGCCCGTTGGTGCCGTGCCATTAGAAAGGACTCAGCTGCTCCTGGGTGTGCAAATGGTTTGTAAGGGCTTTCTCTGTACTGCACTGCCTCGCGTCATAGGCATGCCAGTTTTGCTACTGTTAAATTTGGAACCTTAATCCAAGACCTAGCTGCAAGAATAAACCGGCTAATTCTGGGACTGCCTAGATTTCTGTCAATACAGTCCACATGCCAAGTACAGTTTTACTTATGACTATGCCCAGAAATGTCAAATTCTGAAAAAGACTGGGGATTTTGTTACTTGAATGTGGCCACCATTCATGAAGTGAGAGTTCCTCTGCCTTTTTCCCTTGGAGGCTGATGCTGACCCTCAACAGAGTGGAGCACGTGGGCATCCTGTTTAACCAATGGTTTAGTGATCAGGCCATCTGCCTGGGGTAAGAGAGTCTGTGCTTTAAAATATCTGTCTGCTCTGGAGTCAGATCAGAGCAGTTCCACTTTGTATTAAACATTTATTAGGCCCCTGAGTGAAAAAGAGGGAGAGAGTGACTGATTCTATTTCAGTAGACAAGAGGCTGGGACGTTAAACTGCAGTGTAAGAAAATTCTGTATAGGTTCTTATTCCAGTGAAGGGGTTTAGGGTAAGACCATCTCACAGCATCCTTTTCTTGGTCTGTGCTCTTTGCTAAGCTTGAAATTTGTGCTTGCTGTACATGAATTTGGCCTGTTCTTGCATCAGATGCTGTGACACACATTGGCTATGAATTTTGCATTCATGCTTTTGGTGGAGGCATTACTTTTAACAAAAGTAGTAATGACAATAATATCTAGATTGTTTTTCTCAATTTCTACTAAAATACTGCTATTCTATTTACTATCCAAGAATTGTACCCATTTATGTTGAGTAGGATAAGTGTTCCATGAAAATGATTTCTGGAGTTCTATTGAATTGTGAGTCGATGTTTTTTGGTTTTGTTTGTTTTTTTTTTTTTTAATATAAATTTTAATATAACAAATTTTAATATAAATATTTTCCCCCCAAACTGATGTCAGTGCCTGTGATTTTATTAAATGAAGTGAGTTCTGCTGAAACTCTTAAAGGGTATGAAAGCATATTAAACTGGCAGCTTTCCTAGTGAGGAGAGTTCAGTTCAAGGCTGTAGGTCAGTATTTAATATCCTCCAAGAGAATGATTCCATCTTTATGAACCATTGTCTTTCTCTAGGTTGCCTTGAGAGATAGAACAGATAGACAGTTGGCTAAACCAAAAAGGCTCAATAAGAGTTTAGACATACCTAGGAGCTTAGAAAAGGAAACTATGTTATGGCACAGGAACAGGATAAAGAGGGGCTAAAACTCACAGACCCAGTGAGTTTCCATGGTAAGTTCCCCAGGAGAGAGGGCAAAATGTCAGAAAAAGCAGTTTCCAGCAACTTCCAGAAGTTCTGAGGGACCTGGGAGCATGGGCAATTTAGAACCAGACCAGTGAATAAACTCAGGCATCATAGGTTAAGTCTCACAAACATCTGCTGTGTTACAACTTTCCATCTTTCAAATCCTTGCTTCCATATCCATATGTAAAACTCCACCGAAGTAGGTGCAACAGGGGAGGGGTGGGAGGGCTCCTGAGACTGAAGGGCACAAAGAATTGCAGTGAGAGATTTGTCCACAGTGCTGTAACCTAAGAACTGGGTTTGGTGCTTGGTGAAGCTGCTGAGCATCAGAAGGTGGCAGCATTGACGAAGGAAATGAGTAGAAAAGATGAATTAAAGTAAATATTGATATACATTCTGGCTTTTTTGACTTTGCACAAAGTAGTATTGTAGCAAGAAAATGGTAATAAAAAAATTGAATGCAAAATAGACCTTATTGTGTGTCTCATGATGAGCAGACCACTGAGTTAAACAGTGTGTTATTGTTAGTTAAGGTGGCTGTCTAAAGACCCTGTGCATTTATTACTGGTGAACACAGTTATTAAAGTGACAAGTGTGCAGCAAACAGACTTTTTGCCTGTATTAAATTTTTTTTTTGGTCTTGAAGTTAACATCTCCCTAATGAAGGCTAAGTTGGGATCTACTGGTCCAAGAGGAAGCTCAGCAGGATGTGGTTTTGCTCAAACCATTGGCTCTTAGATTCTGAGAAGGCAGGAAGATCTGTGTTTGCCATTACTGGCACTGCTCTGGACTGTGATATGTTCGGCCTTATTGATGCACAACTCGTCAATAGCAAATGTGTGCTGAGACTGTAGAAGGGACTCCTTGCACGTTTGCTCTGGAGTTCAGCCTAAGGCTCCTCACCATGGATTTGTACGTGAATAACATGAGAGCAAACGGAGCTTATGCTCTTCTCCTGGGGAACTGTGGTGTTTGTCTGATTCTCAGTGCAGCATCTTGAAACAACAAAGCCTGGAATTTATGGCTGAGGTAGATGGTTGGTGAGCGCAGGCTTAAGGGCATATGTATGTAGAACATAACCTTCCTCTTAAAGACACAAACAGTAATTTAATTTCTATTGGTTTGAAAGGAACTTCCTCATTGGGAGCCAGCTGTAACAGGCAATTGTGACAATCCCACACAGTATCTCTTGAAGAAAAGGGGGTTTCCGTATTTTCTTTCTTTTTTTCCTCTTTTTTCACTTTTCCCCCTACTTTCCATTTCACTCCTTTTACCCTTTTTCTCACCTTTTCTTTCCCCCCCCCTTTTATTTTTCCATTTGTTTTTGTCCTTCCTGTCGAAAGAAAAATAATCAGACTTCATTTTTTCATTTCAGCTTTCTCCTGCTTTCTTTTCTCTCTCTGCAGACTTTCGGCCTTGGCTATCACAGACCACAGAATACATTCTTCACCAGTTTCATTTTTGCGATAGCACAGGTCTACAGTGGGGAAATTAAAAGGAAAATCCGTCTTCATGTCTGTGTAACAGCTACTTCCTCAGTTTCTTACCTAGTTCCTGATAGCTCTGGTGGATTTAGTGCAGCATGCTCATTGCTTGTTCCTGACTTGGTTATTCCTGTTTTTAATAGTTTCCCCCAAAAACCTTCTTAAACTTTAGGAATACCATGGCAAGATTTTGTATGTATAATCCATCCCTTTCACTGAATATTTTCTTGTTTGAAACCTCTTTCAGCACTACACTCTGAGCTATCAGCCTCTGCAGAGAACTGAACTTCACCTTTTTTCTTGTTTTCATTTTCTGCTCAGGTTTTTCCAGTCTCTACTGAGACTTCATTTCTTCACATTTTTTCTTATTATCAGGATATGTGTGTATATATAGCTATCTCCCATATCTGTGTTTATAAATATACATATAAATTCATATCTGTATTTGTGTATTTCGGATGTCTTGATGTTTACCACAAAGAACAACGAATTGGATTCCTTCCACTTGTGTCCTGTTGAGAATTTAGCACTCAATCATCTTGTCAATGAAAATCTTGTCACTAACTAAGAGTTTTGACTCCATAGAACTTAAGGTTAAAAACTTAACAAACTTGCCTCTTGGCAAGGTATTTATTTTCCTTCATACATGCTTGTTGTTGATGGGAAGGGGAAGAGTATCCAAAAATATTTTTCATATAATCCTATAGGATTTTAGGTCATAGTACTGTTCTCTAGTTTACTCCTGTAGCAGCTGAACAGATGAAGATATATAGGGATGATCTGCCTGTTGAAAAGTATATTTAATGATCTGTGTCCTGCCTTATGTTTAGCTTGCCACCCAGACACTTTGCCATTATTCATGTGGGGCCATGGTCATGATAGAGAAGTGAAAATCCTCTCTCATATTACTGGCATGACTTAGAAAAAAATTATGCATCAGGTCCAAACAGGTGATTGTGGCAATCTGGACAAAGTGTGTGGGTTTTGTGGTTGTGTTGGCACACAGGATGAGTTCATTCTGTTATTCCTGTCTGCAGTTGTGATTGCACACTGCTGTTTATGCTTCCCTGCTCCCAGCTTTTCAAAGGTGATAGTTGAAATGCCTCTTCTGCATTGCAATGCCTCAGACTGACTTAGAGAGTTTACTACAGGTAACTTACGATCACTGAGCTCTTAGACATCTGATTTCCCTATTTCCAGGAAACCTGAGCTGGGTTTGTATCCAAATTCCTGTATTAATTTAAAAGAAATACTAAAAGCCTGCTGGCCTTGAAGCTATTCTGATCATCATCTAGTAGTAAAACTTTAAAATTAAATTTCTGTAGGAATTAAGTCCACCAGTAGTGTTATGTTTAAAATTAATACTAACTTCAAACCTTTTGTCCAAGCGCCTCAGCAAGCTTTTCATGCTGTAACTTTTGTGTGCATAATTAGATTTTTATGGATTTTCTTCTGATATTGTGTTTATAATCTTATCAGAGCAATATATTGTGTCATTGTAAGTACTTATTATGTACTAGAAGCCATGAACAACGCCTCTTTGTAATAGCCTACTTGTCTGCTAGTCAATGTGTATTGTATTCTGCACACAGCAAAAGGATTCAGCTTTTAGATTATAAAATTAACGTTCTTAAAAGATGGATTGCAGAATATGAAGGACTTCTTGAAGATTCCTGGAACATCAAATTATTTTTGAATGAACATTTTGTCGTAGATTAATCTCTTCATGATGCCTGTCATTTTGCAAGTGTTATTATGGTAGACAAATAGGAGTATTTCATAGCAAGAGTCTTGCAATTTTCAGATCATTGGTGTATGTTCATCCATGGAAACTAAAGGTTCAAGACTTGGCTGTTAGGAGAGGTAATTGCCATGGTGCTAAATATGCCCATTTCCAGTCAGAGCCAGTGGGGCAATACTTGCTGCAATAGTGTCGGAGCAATAATGATAATATCTCTTTATGAAGTAGAGGTTGCAGTTGCTCAACTATAAGAAATAACCTTGCTCGTAACATACTTTAGAGATAAGGTGTTTTTAATGTGGTAGAAACTGAGTATTTTTCTGCTTTACAACTGGCACGTGAACATGGAAATTATTTTTGAGAATAGTTAAATGACTTACAGTTCACTGTTAGTGCTAAGCTCCTTTGTGATTTCAATTATTTTTCTGAGTTAAAGGGCAAAGAGGATGGTATGTTACTGCTTTTTCTGGTCAGCTAAGTCACAGGTACAATATTCAGTTTTTAAATTATGACATCCTTATCTCTTAACACATTTTGATTTTGAAACAGTGAATCATAGCTCTCTTCATGTTGGTTCAACAGCAACTATCATGTTTACTTAATTCAATTTAACATGAAATTTGAAATTATTGTTTGCTTGGGAATTGTTTTAATCCCACTGGTGCATGTTAGCTGTCCTTTTTAAAGAGGGATAGGTGAATTTTCCCTGGTGGTTGTCTCCCATATGATGCTGTTGAGCTGGGGATCAAATCAGCCTGTAGAGTGCTAGGATCTCAGTGTAGAACTAGCTTTGTAAGACTCAAGGAATTTATCAGTTTGTTTTAGAGGTGGAAATGCTAGAAGGAAGTATGTTTCTAAGTGTGTTTCATTATTTCCATGTGCTGATTTGTAAGCATTCCTGTATTCATCTGCTCTATTTCCAGGTGCCAGGTCAACAGGCTCTCTCCCTGGGATACTCTGCTCCAGATGTTGATTGGGGTTCCCTTTGCGTAGCCCTGCCTCATTTCTCCCCCCTTCATTTTAACTAATATTATTTATTTTCTCTTTTTTCTTCCTGGATGATTAGCTCATGATCAGGATGCCATCATATTAAACTGTTGAGAGAATGGCTAATGATGAAATTGTCAGCAGGTGCCATCAGCCAGTTCATTGCTCAGTAGCTTGACTACAGATCTGCTTGGTGATGATAGCTCTGCTAGCCAGGTGTCTGATTCTGTGCATCTCCCATTCCCCTCTCCCAGTTTTCCATTGTTTTCTTTCAAAATCTGTGGGTTATTTTCAGGTAACATTTTGGGGTTGAATGGATGGGGTGTTTGGGTAAGAGTACAACAAAGTTCATGCCACCGTGGCAAGCGCTCATTGTGCTGAGGGGTTTGTGGGTCAGAGGCTCAGTGGTAGCAACTTTTCAAATTTGGGCAGCTTTGGTTGGAAGTGAAGTACCTTGAAGTGCCCTACCATCTCAACAGACATGAGTTCTGATCTTGGGGCCATCTGAAGAAAAAAATGATGCCAACCAAATGAAACAGTCACTAATTTATTCTATAATTTGATATCAGAAGCAGAAATAACCATTATGTTACTGAGATTTGCAAGGTGAGTTTTCCTAATGCTGGCCCTCAATACCAGCAAGCTGGGTAGCATCCAGTTAATATCCAGGACTTTGAGATCTCCCAGAGTTAATAAATGGTTATTCTGTCAGACCTTGCCAAATCCAAATGCAAATGTTAGAAACAAATATTAGGGTTTGGGGTTTTTTTGGGGGGGGGCAGGGGGTTGGGGGGAGGGGTGGGGTGTTAAAGTTTTTTTTGACCTTTCTTCCATTTCTCTGGTTGTCCCACAGTGGTTGTTTCAGCTGCCAACTGCTTTTGTTTTACTAGCAGCTCGTTCTGCCGCAGAGAAGTGTGAGGGATGCAATGCCCTGGTTGCTGCACTGCTCTTCTTTTAGAAAAGGTGCTGCTGCCTGAAGTTGAACAGGTTCGCATAATAGCCAGACCTTGACATCTCACAGCCTATAGATATTTTGTGGTTTTATTAAAGTGAAGTAAAGTAAATACATTCACAACTTATATTTGTGTTTTATTTATTTACTCTTTAACCATGATTTAAGTCTCAAAGACCAGACAGCAAATAATAGGATCCCTCACATTGTTCTCTAAAGCTCAGGACATTGGACTGTGACTCACAACTCTGGGTACTTGAGATAGACTCAATACTGTCAGTCTCACTTCTCTCAGCTGTTAGCTGCTTTGCAGCAGATAGGACAAACAAGAGAGCTCAATGGTGTGAATCACTTAAGTTTTTCCTAGCAGAGGAAGGTCTGCAGACAGTAAACACAATCCTGAAAAGAATAGTGGAACATTAATTGACACAGTCATGTTTTCAAGGAGTATTCATGGAATACTGATATCCTGCCAAATAGTATTGCTGTGGCTATAAATTGCAGTGACTTGTGGTAAACACACTTTATTTTGCCTCTGATTTGCTCCTTTATGCCTTTAAAATCTACTCAGAAAGTGCTTTGCTTTTTCTTAGGACACTTAGCAGTAGTAAACCGAGACCACAATCACTAATTCCTCTTTTGATTAAATAAAAAAAAGCTTATATTTGGCATAAAATATGGCATATAAATGAATAAAACTGTATTGTAAAGACTCTCATTGAATTTCAATTCTACAGGACTGTCTGCAAAGTCTTTTGAAACTTAATATGTAAAGAGAAAATGATACTGATCTTAGTCTTTGAGTGTCTGGGTGCCATTTTTGTGGGTTCAGGTTATTCTTGCAGAAAGGGTGGCCTGTTATTTGAAGTCAGGGCAAAGTAGTGGAATTATGTGCAAAAGTGGAAATACAGACCTAAATATTCAAACCTGTCTGTTAAAAACTAGGGTAGGAATTCCTGGCTAGGCATGAAAACTGTGAAGTCCAATATTTTGTTGCACTTAGCTGATTCATTCTAGACAAATTTGTCTAAAATAGTTGTTAACAGTTCTAACTCCTACCTGTGCAGGAACTTGGCAAGAATATTTAAAGTCTAGTCAACTTTATTGTACATAAATACATAAAGGGAAAACCTTATATTTATGTGATTACACATCTGAGTTTAAGAACTGCTCACAGTTGCTCTGGAGAGAAACATGGAGGTTGCTTGTAGCTGTATGTTTTTGTTAGCACTAAGCAAATTATTTTGGAACTGGAAGTGAAAAGAAGTTTACTGAAAGCTTAATTTCCTTCCTCTTCCTTAGCCTTTCTTCCTTAGTGTCAATTTATTAGTATCTTATTAACAAAATAATTCAAGCTTCTTCATGAGATGCTGTTACTGTGGTGAGGCGCAACTCACTTTCTGGGATGTAGCCCCCTAAAAGGATAGTGTATTTTATCATATGAAGAGGGATCCAGCGTTCATTAGTAATTTAATTTTTATATGTCATCTACAAATGTCTTTCAGAGCCATTTTAATGTTCTTTAGTATTTACTAGGCATTACTATTATTATGCATTACTATTTTTTACTATGTATTGCTCAGTTTTTGGTGATTATCTAGTTCATAGCAAGCATAGACTGAAAAAAAGCACACCATCATCTCTAATCTGTCAAAATTATAAAGCCAATGCCTTGGAGACTGTACAGAATCTGCGGTGTTCATTTTTTTTTACTACAATCGTTACCAGGTACAAAAATTAAGTATGAATTAACAGCTGTCATGTGTTCCCCATCTCCTCCCTGCCATTTTTTCTTTGACCAAGCTACGAAGTTATTTAATGCTGCTGTTCATGTCAGGATTCTGCATAAGTTCCTTCCAAGATTATTTTATGAGAAAAAAGCTTTTTGTAAAATACTTTAAATTTGCCTTGTCTACATATCACTTCTTCTGATCAGGAAGCACCTCATGTACAGGCTGATATCCATACATATTTCCCATTGCAGAGAAAAAAATCATTGATCTCCTTTTGACGATTTGGTGCTTCACAGAGCTGTCATTCCATCTTGAGCATCCCCCTCTGCAGCAAGGAGTTGAATGAAAGCTCAATTGCTCTGTTTCTGCCTCAAAAAAGTGCAAAACTGTGTGCCTTGTCTTATTGGTAGTAAATGCTTCAGGGACAGCTCAATGCACAACTGAATCTGAATTGATGGGAGAAAAAAAAAAGATTAGGATACTGGTAAGAAAGAAAAAAGATGGACTACCCTCAGCCTTGAAAAAAAAGACAGTGAAAACAGGAAAAGATGAGGAAAATTTGGAGAATAACAAATATCAAGAACTTGTCTAAATATGCCTTAATATTCCAAAAAGCAATATTGACTTACAGATATGTATACAGATATGTATAAAAGGAACAAGAAGTGAAAAGAGCAAGGATGGGAGCTATTCAAATTTGTATATCTAAAATTATTTCTCTAGTTAAATGTTTTTAAACATTAGGAAAATATTAAAATCATATTCACACACTGATAAAAAATCCCTCACAGATTCCCCAGATTGATCACACTGATATACTGTGCCTCAGAGATGAGTGGATGGATAACTAAAATGCATGTGACAAAAGCTCACAGTCTAATAAAAACCGTTTTTCAGAATAACTTGACAAGTTTGGTTAAGTTAGGAGGGGAATTACTTGGCCACTCTGTTTCTCTGAGAGTTTTGCTACAAACCTTTCCAATAGCCAGCTTACTCCTTCCCCATGCCAGTAAAAGCTTTAGTTTTCATGCTTCATTGTCCTAAAAATAGAACCCTCATTAGTGTTTTGAGATTTATTGAGCTAGAATACAGTTTCATGCCCACAGCTCAGAAGTCTTCCTCTAACATCTTGAGAACTGAGAGTGGTATTAACTTACAAAGTGATATGATGGTAAGTTATTGAAATGTCTTTGTATTTTGTATTTGTCATTTATGTCTCTGTCCCTGTCATGGAAGCTGCTGTTGAAATCTTTCAACATCAACACTCTGCCATTTAAAACTTACCCTGCCAGCATGCCATCTGTTTTGATCAGGGAACCACTTTCTACGTGAGCAGACTCCCACACACATTGCACTTTGCAAGAGAAAAATGTGTTTGCTGGAAAGTAAAAAATCTAACCTTCCCTTGAAAAGCAATGCTCCTTGACTCGGTTTTTAAAAAAAAAATCTTATAATTAGATAAGTTCACTTTCTTCCCTCTCTCTCCCATTGCTTTAGATTTCTAGACAATGGGGAAAAAAAATCAAAGTAAAATGAGTCAAGTCCTCCATGTAGTTGCATTCTGTATCCCCAAAGCTGGTTGCATATGTTGATATATTTCCAATTGGGACAGAGACACTGGCCTTAAAATTTATTTCTATAGGAAGTAAATTTTATAAGTTAAAATAAAGGTATTTGTTCTGTGCATGTCCTCTTCAAAGAGCAATGGAAATACATTTCTCGAAGTTTTTCTAGCTTTTTGAAAGCAACTGTAAGCAATATAAATTACTAATGATTACATGTTATTTTTTAACAACAGATAGCTTTAGAGTAGGTACATATGGATGAAAAACCAGTCTTGATATTTAAGTCCACTATCCCATGATACCTTTTTTTTTCGTGGACAGTGCTTGTAGCTTTGTGGGTGGAGGGAGGCATGAAAGGGAGATGTGAAGATCTCCATGTTCACTTTCCTGCCTCTTCTGGAACTGAACAATGTAATTCTTTCCATGAAGCTATCAAATTCCATCTTTTAATTGCTTAGCTTCCTTGTCAAGATCTATATTCTTCTATTTCTAGTTTTGAGCCTGAATTTTTTTTCATGCCTATCCTCTAGCTTAACTAGATCACTGTCCTGTCTGTAATTTACCATGTAAAGTAATAAAAAAGTCCATATCCCATAATTTCACTGATCTAAAATAAAATACAGTCCTTTGGTCTTCCCTTATTGAAGTTGCTGTTCTTCCAAGTTGGTAAGATTTATGAAGGGTCCAACACTGGTCAGGTGCTTCTTGCTTGTTAGCCCAGTAGCAATGCCTCTCATTACCTGTTTTAGGGAGTAAAAATCAGTAAAAGAAATCCAGCTTTAGATGCTTTAGAACCATGTGAAGCGCTATGAAGGGCATTAGATCAGTACTCTGAAAGAAAAAAAAAAGAACTAACACAACAAAACCCCCTAGTGTTCCTCTGATCCCTATCCCCCAAATTCCCCTGGGTGTTTTCATAGACTATTACCCTGAAATTTATTGTTTTCTATAATTAATCTTAGCAGGGCACTAAAATCCCTAATAGACTAGTGATGACAGAGATGAAACTCTCCATCCACAGAGATACAAACATTTGGCCTGTGAAGAGTGGCTCAATGTTAGAAAAATCGTGAGGCAAGCTGTTAGTGAATTATTGTCAAGGTCAGAGAATGCACATTTATTTTCCTGGTAGTTGTATCATTATCAGGCTCTTATGATATATCCACTTGCACTGAAAATGTAGCTAACTTACCTTGGTGAATTTGATTTATTAGCATTGCAACTGACAAGGTTGCCCGTTTGTTAGTGCTTATTTTATATTTGAATAGCTTTCAGCACATAAATTTGAGGAATTGCTTGAATACTTTAGCTGTTCCATATTTCATGGAGAAAGCTAGACTAGAAGAGTGCCGCTGTTGATATTTCTATCTTGATACTGACCACTTTTTAAAACTAAATTCAAATTATGCCTGTATTTGTACCAAAGTGTTTCGTGAGCAGAATTTACTGCAAACAGTAAAACCTGAATGTGAAAACTCATTAGTTTTATTCTGAATAAACTGTGACATATCTTTGCTATAGAGTTTATTTTACATTCAGAGCATAAAATAAATGTCTTTTTTTAAAGACATGGAATTTAAAACAAAGTAGCTAATTACATGGGTTCTTCCTATTAAACTTTAGTTACAGAATAGATGGAGAAGGAGTAGATGAGTAAGTAAATGGTTCAGGATGGAAGAAGCAGCTCTCAAATAGATCCAGAAATGAGGCTTTAAAGTTTCTTATTGACTTCAGTTGTGTTACATCAGGCAGAGGAGCACGGTTTAATTACAGCCAATATTAGCTCGTCATCTTCCCAGAAGGATGCATTTTTAAGTAAACACAATTGTATAAATAGCCAAATAAAGAAAAAAGCAAGACTAATTACATGCCTTTAATATCTTCTAAAGTTCCTTTAACACGTCTCTATCCTTTCAAGGCACCTTCTTTACTGTGAGGGAGAAATGCTTAATTTACCTCACTTTATTCCCCTGTCGCAGTGTGGGCCATCACCTGTGTACCTCCAATTCTATAGATCTCAGGTTGTCCTGATTTTCTAGGGCTAGGGAGTAAAGCCAGTCAAAAGCAAAATTTACACAAACTCACAGTGTGATGGGGCCCCATGCCGTCTTGTTGATGCTCAGGGCTCATGTCCTGCCCTCTAACTTTACCTTTCCTACACAAAAAGTGAAGGTATTAATCTAATGTCAACAATTAGCAACTGAGAGCAGAGGTTGTTTTCTCCTGGATTGTTGGATTTTAGAAGGATGATTCAAGCAGGTGTTACCTGTAGACTTTACTGTGGACATCTATGTGTCAACTATAGAAATCAAATGATACACATATAAATTGGCAAGATGAGTTGGGCATGAAAGCTCAGGGTTTTTTCTCAGTAATTAAGTGCCAAGATTATTAAATCTCATTGCCCTTTTCTCTGAATCCACTGGGTCAAATTCAGGCACTGATTTTTCATAATTTCAGGCCTTTTGCTATATTAATTCCTGTTAACTGAAAATTTACTGAAAATCTGCCTCCCTGCTGCTTTTGTGCACAGCTTTCACCTCTTGTAAGAGCTTTATTCTGGGGGGACAACAGAGTAGCCAACATCAGTAGAGAAGTTTATGGCCAGAAAGGTCAGAAAGCAAAGCAGATATGTGAGATTTTCAATGAAATCTCCGTGGAATGCTGGGCACCACACATGAGAGGTTGCCTCAATATTTATTGCTGGGAAAAGAGCATGAAAGAGTATTCTATTCCTGAACTCATTGGTGGTTTCTGAACTGGTCTATGCTCAGAACTGCATGAAAATTAGATCTAAGATATTTTAATTACAAAGTATCCACTGTATAATTAGCAACACAATACAAATTGTGTTCAATATATTTTATATGTAATTGAAATTCTGTAAGATTAAACTGTAATAATATAAATAATTTTCCAGGATGAAAAGTAGGTTAAAATAGGCAAATTTTATGCTTTAACCATTGAGTTAAATATTCCCTAGTGTTTTAAAATATTGTGGTTTTTTGAATGTTAATCATTTCATTGAATAATAAAGATGAGCTTTCTTTTTTATGTAATTAATTCAACCCATATTTTTCAGTAGAGAAATGAAATGTTGAATCATACATAAAAAGTAGCTATGACTATTTTATTACCAAACTTAATTCAGTCATTTCCACAGTTATGGAAAATGTTATTCTTATCTTGGGAAAAACTTTAGGCAGTGAAAAGTAGTTTTGTTTGGCATATATTTTGAGTTGCCTGAATCTCTGGTTAGGTAGTCCCTTCTGGGAGGGGTGTGCGCGTCTGTAAGTATTACACACAGGTTGGTTTGAAACAGTAGTTTGCTCTTTGCAGTGTCATACTTCTTCAAAACCTTTTTACTAACATTATGTAAGGCAACTTTAACAATGTCTGAAAAGATTTTGAGAGGTTAACCTCTATTTTCTAGTATTTTAGTTTTCACTTATAAAATTGCAGTCTAACATCATTGCGTGAAACCTATATGCAAGAATGATGATTTCCAATGCATTTCAAGGGACCAAGATTTTCATTTCTCAGGCTATTACTACATTTTCTTGCAGCCATTCCTGTCGTGTAAAATAAGGACATCATTTGAAGTATGATTATGCTTTGAATGCCCAGTGAAGCTTTTAAAATGATACCTGACATCCAGCTAGATGTAGATAGACATTGATTCCTTTTTTAATTCACTTTTTTTTTTTTTTAAAGTCTGTTAGAATCCAAGAGAAATGGAGGTGAAGAAACTTTCCTGTCTTGACATTCACTGTAGCTGTTGTGGCTTAACCCCAGTCATCCAACAGAATGAGGGAGAGAATTAGCAGTGTAAAATGGTGTGTGGTTGTCACTCAGGACAGGAGACATGGTATGCTGAGTGGAGTTATTGGGCACCAAAGCCACCTCAGGTCATGTCACTGCTGTACTTGCACTGCTTCTTGTATCACTTGTCCTCCACTGTGGTTCTCCATTCCGGAGTGGCTCCTGCTGCAGTAAATCCTATAACACACAACTCAAATCAGCAGTTTAAGCATAAATCCATCACAATCTCCATCCCTGGTTCTGTGGGCTAAATTATAGGCTTTAACATTGCAGTGAACGCTTCCTCTTGCTCCTACTCTGAAAAGAAGCAAGGAGCTCCTGCTATGGGAATTCTGAAATCATGGCTATCAGAATTTTCAGGCATATCCACAACAATCTCCACACTGATCCCTTTGGATCAAATAAGGTTCAGCATTACAATGAGCTCTTCCTCTTGCCCCTGCTTGGGCTTGGATTGATCCACAGATTGCAGCACCTTAGGGCTGTACCTGCTCCAAGTAAAGCCTTATCTACGAGGCACAGCCTCACAGATACCCGTGTCGGCAAGGCCTTCCCATGGCTACTGCCCTGCAGGGGTGTGCCTGCTCTGCCATGGGCTTATCCATGGCAAACGCTTTGAGGTGCCCTAGCATGACCTCAGGCACCACCACAAATGCTTCAAGGTGTATCTGCTGCAGAGTGGTGGGCTCAGCTCCCGTCAGGAGTTCCTCCTCTGCTGGGTTTAACCCCAGCACCACACAGGGGCTCCCTCACTCCCACAACAGGGTGAGAGAGACCATCTAAAGAGTAACAGTGAGGAAACCTTTGGGCTGAGGTGAAGATGGGTCATTAGGTAAAGCAAAAGCCACGCTCATGAGCAAAAGAAAACAAGAAATGAAGTCACCACTCCCCATGGGCAGGCAGGCATTCACCCGCTCCCGGGAGAGCAGGGCCCCATCACGGTAATGGTGACTAGGGAAGACAAACACCAACCCTCCAAATGTCCCCCACCCTCCTTCTTCTTCCCCCAGCTTTATATACCGAGCATGACTCCATATATGTTATGGGATATCCCTTGGGTCACTTAGGGTTGGCTGTCCTGGCTGTGTCCCCTCCCAGCTCCCTGTGCACCCCCAGCCCCCTGCTGGGGTGGGATGGGAGGCAGAAAAGGCCTTGGCTCTGTGTAAGCCCTGTCAGCAATAACAAAAACATCCCTGTGTTATCAACACTGTTTCCAGCGAAAAAGCCAAATTGCTTCCCTATTCGGACTAGTGTGAGGAGAATTAACTCTACCCCAGCCAAACCCAGCACAGTAACAAAGAAAAGCTGCTGGCAAGTCTAATTCAATTACACTTCCTTAATTCTGACTTGGCTTTTGTAAGTAAAGCCCTAAGGATTAGTTCGACATAGGTCTTCTTATTAAAATACTTTTGTTTTTTTAATAGTGTGGGAGCTGGTATCCGGCATCCTTAGGCAGTTGGGAAAATTAGAGGCTCAGAATTATTACTATAGCATTTACTCACCAGAGTGATATAGAACTGCACTGCAGTTTGAAATGGTCTATTCCTGCTTGTGCTGGCAGAGTGCAGTGGCAGAGTGCAGTGTGGACTACAAAAACGTATTTGAATAGACCAAAAAGTAATTAAAAAGGCAGTATTTTCTGAGCTTTGCTCTGTTACTGCTGCACAGCACTCAGGCTAGTTTGGTTAAAGCTAGTTCAGATACATCCATCCTAGCAGCAACTCTGCTTACTCTACAAGTATTCCAAGGGAATCTGATGTGTGTGCTCTCCAGAGAGAAAATGTTACAAGATCAGGCCCTAATTATTTTATAATTGTGCAAGGCTTTAATTATAAGACCTTAATGACTGGCTTCATTTAAAACACTTTAGGGATGTTGAGTTAAATAAAATGCTGTTGTTGAATTATTTTCTTTCCCAGCAACATGAGCACTTTCCATTTCTCTCTCTCCCAGTAATCTGCTGTGCCTAGCAAACAGAGGAGATATCCATGTAATTAAGAGATTCCGGGTACAAGTTCCCTGATTATCCTTACAATAACTCAACTAGAAGACACTAGGTATCCAATTTTCAAGGCATGCACAATATGTTCCACTTTTCATCCTACCAGAGCTCAAATACTCCATGTTCTTTGCTGTTACAAAAATATAGCTAAAAGAGTTGAAAAGGCCACTGCCGTCTGTTGTATCCAAACTGGCTGAGAGAGAGAGGGGAGGCAATGCTAGTGAAATTTTGATCAAGGTCATCAGCCAAGGATAATGGGTATGAGATCTCAATAAATTTGCATGAAAGCAAAGAAAATCTTCTTTTGTATGGGCGTTATCAAAAATAAAATATCTTAGTGTTGTATTTGTTTTTTGTTGTTGTTGTTTTTTTTATTGCAGCCTTTTCTTGGGAAAGTACTGCCTCTTCATATCTGAAGTGTACACTGACAGTACTGGAGCTGAAATGAAAACAATATAAATGAAATGTCATAAACCACTGCAAAATATTAGCGATGCTGGTTAGGGATAGCCTATGAACCTTTGTAAATACTTTCCTTGGACCTTACTCTTTTGAGGTTAAATTCAAACTTAAAATGCAAGCTTGAAAAATCTGCTTTGAGGGAAAAAAACATCTCGATAAGCTGAGGTTTTTGTCAGTAGGTGGGGAATTCATGGTGATGAAAAGTAAAATGGTATTTATACAGTTCTCTTCCTGAAATCTCTAAAGATATGAAATTGTGATGGTAATATTTAATATTTAATAATAAGAAACATTATTTAGCTATTTTTAAGCTGGTAAAAAATTCAAAATAAAAAATGTCTCTCTAGTGATCATGAATCAAAATAAAACCTAGAGACTTAATAAAAAGATTGCAGAAACTTTCACTCTGGGAATATTGAAAAGATTCATGAAAACATTTTATTTCAGTAAGACTGAAACTCTTTGAAGCAAATTTAGATATATCTCAATAAAATATTCAGAATTTGTGTAGTAATCCTCCTCCATAAGGTAATCTGGAATAAAAAGCAATCTGAAATAAAGGAGAATATTATGTTTTTTAGTTGGACAAGTTGTAAAATGCTATGCTTGGGAAGAGTATATAAATTTTTCTTTCTGGGAAAGAGACAAGTGATAACTGCTTCTCCAGGTGCAAACATTCCTTTAGGTTTCAATGCTTGCCAGTTTGAGTATCTCAAGCTGTCTGTGGGCAGTGTGTCCAGCTTCTCTACTTACCCATGTAATACTTGAGATGTAAGTGGAAAATGGGAGATTTAGGTAAAATCTTCCATTGCCTTGTCTAATAGCAGATTATATGTTTGTATGAAAAAATAAAGACACTTGGATTCTGCTATTGTAAAAGTGCTTAAGCTAAGAAAGTTTTATCAATAAAGTTAAATGTTGGGGTAATGGGTAGTGTTATTGAATAATATGAACACATTCAAGAAAATTATTTTAAAAACTTACTGTTCTTTAGGTTATGGTAACATAAAGAATAAAGCGAAACAATTATCAAATCAAACAGCAAATCAGATGCACGATCTAATAGAAATGGAAAAATCAGTCATCCAAACATTAACTAAAATTTCAACACCATTTTGTTATGGATTCCAAAATTCTAGTCATGGATACTGGTGTTCATATAGCTGTGTAGACAGATTTTTAATTTGTATCTGAAATGTTGTCTTTCATCTTTGTTCCTGTGCCTTTCTCAAGCCCAACCCTTTCTCTCTGCCAAAAGAAAGATTTCTAATGCTGATCTTAACAGCACACCCATTACAATTTTAAGTTTTATAACTCGTGTGTATTAGGAGTTAATGAAATATATTAAAAGCAAGCAGAAAAGTCTCTCACATCCCCAGGAACTATCTTCACCTCAGTCCTTAGAGAAGCATAGCTGTTTTCCAGCACTGAGAGTTTCACAACTTCTGAATCCAAGCATGGAAATTATTGTTGTTTGTGTGATACATGAATTTACCAGCTTGGACATCTTGGTATCTTTTCCATGTAGGGTGTAGAATGTACTTTGGATGCCTTTCAGCTATGTTTTCCTTACATCTTTTTTAAGCTACCCTTGGAAGTTAGCAGCTTTGCAAATAAGAAGAATGATTCACTTCAGTTTGTATGATGTTGGAAATGTAAGTCATCCTGTTGCAGAGCTTACTGAAATTAGTATATATTCCAGGATCAGCTTTTCATCTGGGCTTCAGATAGAGGGAGATTAGTGGGACAAGTTCATCTTTCGATTCTGTGGAAACATGGGAAGGAAATCAGACAGACTTTATTGCATTACTTTTGATGCATTTCATTCTCAGGCTGTTACAACACAACTGGCACCCTGCTGCTCTCTCTTGCAAACAGCAGTGTAGAAAGGGGTTTTAGACAGTGTTCTGAACATCCTGTTTCTTGGACATGGGAGTCTTCTACCACAGGTAAGAAAAAAAATCTCTTGTGTGTAGCCCAGGCATGGATGCAGTCTTTTTATATGTGCTGAGTCACACCCCAAGACCCTGCAGACTCAGTGTAGGTGCTCCCCTACACAGAGCTTCCATATTCAACCCTGACAGCTTTGGCTGAAGTGGGCTCCTCATGGCAGTGGAGATTTATATCCTGATTTAGTTGTGCAGGAAACCATTCGACCAATGTGTTACACAATACCAAGGCACAGAACCTCCTCCAGTTATTTTTGTAAGTATTTGGTTAAATCAGGTTCTTCTAGTCAGCTGTACGGTTTTTTAACAATTAGAAAGTATTTGGTTTGAAGGAGGGTTTGTTTCTTTGTTTGGGGTTCTTTTTGGTGTTTTTGCTTTTTTTTCGTTTAATTTTGTGGGGTTTTTTTTTTGGTTTTTGGCATCCTATTTTTCTTTCTTGTTTTGGGGAGAAATCAGTCGTACTAAGCAGTATTTCTTAGATGTCACTTTGCTTCTTGGCTGAAGATGTTTCCTCAAGCACAACAGGAATAAAAGAGATAGCAGTTTGTTTTCTGTGTTTCATTCTGATTTCCAAATAGCAGAGATGATCTGGTAGTTGGATGGTAAATAAGAGATTACTGTTCCCCTGACTTTTCTGACTGTTTGGCTGCCTCTCTCCACTCATCTGTAGATCTTCATCAAGTGATAATCAGGTCATTATCTTCAGCCCACAGGAGAAGTCTCCTCAAAGATATAGTCTTACTGCTGGGCAGATTTGTCCGATGTCCAGTGTCCAGGGGGAATGTCTTACACTTCAGTTATTATCCGGTTTTTAGAGGGCTTAGCTGCCTGTTAAATGTGCTCCAAAAAAAGGATGTTCATGTGCACCATATTCTCAGTGAAGCTTCACCCAATCCCTATTTTAGCAATTCTGTCTGAAAATGAGTTTTTCTTCATTTGGGAGATAAAACTAGAAGAAATCTTCTTTTGATTTATCAGCAAAATAATGATTAATTGTTAACCCAATAAGTGATTGAATGATTAATTATTATAGTAACCTAATTAGAAAGATTGGATGACTTATTTTTAATTTTGTATCTCATTTGAAAAAGCCTATAAAGTGATATGTGATGTAAAGTCTGTGCTTTTGCCAACATGAATCTCTTATCAGGAGACTCATCTCTTTAGAAGAGGAATTGATTCGTGTTCCTGGAATCAAAGCATGACAAAAAAAAGCTATGTAAACTGGATTTTTGGTTAGAGCCAAACCATTTCTTTTCTGTGAGATCAAAACCTGGGGCATGAGAGTATGGAAGGAAGATTCCAGCTAGGAGATTCTCAGACTTTAGAGTAAAGATACTTGTGAATTAAGGACCCAGTAAGATAAAGTAGCCTGAATTTAAAAATTTCTGTTTTCAGCTTAACTCTGATATTAATGTCTTAGAAAATAATCTTTTGAATTCTGGTTCTGCACGTTTTGGCTTAGTTTGGAGACAGATCTTTCTGTGTATGTGTCTGTGTGTGGGTGTATGTATATGTGTATGTACATGTCTGTATGTGTATATTTAAGACTTGAAAAATGCTGAGCCTGAATCCAAAAACCATTCATGTTAATATCTTTTGGCTTTATATCCATCATTATTTGGAATGTGATTAAATCCCATTTGCTTCACTGGGCCCAAAGCATGTGTTTAAAGTCAAGCATGTGCTTAAGTGTTTTCCTGAATAAGTAAACTTAAAGTGAATGAACCCTATGTGAAAAGCAAACATCTTTTTCCATGTAATTGTTCAATGTGTTCAATACCAAATCTGAGCTTTGATTAATATATTTTTCTTTTAGTTTAGAAGAAAAAAAATGTTCACATGGATTGAATTCCTTTCTTAATTGCATATTTTTTCTTTTAGTTCTAGGATATTATATTACTGTTAGAGCAAACCTATTATTCAGGGCTACAAAGGAATAAAGAAACATTCTTTAAAATGTAGTAGCATCTCATCATTGGTCTATAAATTTATTAACTTACATAAAT
The DNA here is from genome assembly GCF_901933205.1 of Camarhynchus parvulus. NCBI lineage: Eukaryota > Metazoa > Chordata > Aves > Passeriformes > Thraupidae > Camarhynchus > Camarhynchus parvulus. The sequence goes on along the minus strand of NC_044574.1, from coordinate 58,637,680 downwards.
ATTAGAGTTTTATTTCAGGGAGCTTATAGTCTACCTTTGATTATTTTTTGGAGAAGCCTCCTTCATTTGTCACCTGTGCAGTCATTTATAAAACATTAAAGTTTATATATAGCAAAATCAATGAAGGAGTGTTGTTGGGTTTTTTTTTCAATTTTTTAATGCATTTTTTAAAGGTAATCTGTACCTTATTGCTACTGAGATAAATGGCTATTTAAGATTAACTTGTTGTTTGTCTGTTGATAACAATGGCTGTCATTTTTTA